>NC_091384.1:11233033-11415053 GCF_038502225.1 Cherax quadricarinatus | reverse complement strand
GTACAGCATTATGATGTCAACGAGATAAAGTCAGTTGATCAAATGAAACTGCTGGCCCACAGATGGCCCTCAGATGGCCCACAGATGGCTCCAACTTCATCTTGTTCCCTACTTGTATGTCTTATAATAAAAATGTTTTTAAATGAGCTGATGTAGGTAACAGCTCTTAGCTTGTCAATAAAGCTAGGGATCCTTAACTAAACCTTGTCAAACCCTGTGTAAAAAAAAAAATACAGTATTGTTAAATTAGACACATGTGCAACTCTTGGGTATCTTTATTGAGGAAACGTTTCGCCACACAGTGGCTTCATCAGCCACTGTGTGGCGAAACGGTGGTACAACAGCTGGGACAGAACCCATGACAGGTGGCACAACAGCTGGGACAGAACCCATGGCAGATGGCACAACATCAAAATCGACAACCCAAATCAGCATGGTTTTAGAGCAGGACGATCATGCCTGTCACAGCTGCTGAACCATTATGACAGAGAGTAAGACACAAGTGCAACATCTGGGTATCTTTATTGTAGACGTTTCGCCATCCAGTGGCTTTATCAATACAAATTCTAGGACATAACTTGAAGACAGTTGAACTATGTACAGAAGATGAGGTAATCAGTCCCTCAACCTAGGAGTAGGTGCGAACAGCACCATAGTCGTGGAGATTCTGAAGCAGAAGAAAGAATCCTGGCGCTTATATAGTAACGTCAGGTGTAGCAGACGAGGGCATATTCACTGGTAGGCGGGATTCCCCAGTGGAAGTAGGTCCTTCCCAAAGAGATGGGTTAGTAGTAGAAGTAGTTGTCGTAGTCGTGAAGGTTATGTACATGTCCTCAGAATTAAGATTCCAAGATGTTGCAGTGTCTGACAAGTTGTGTACGAAATGGTATATAATACCGACAAGATGAATATGCCCTCGTCTGCTACACCTGACGTTACTATATAAGCGCCAGGATTCTTTCTTCTGCTTCAGAATCTCCACGACTATGGTGCTGTTCGCACCTACTCCTAGGTTGAGGGACTGATTACCTCATCTTCTGTACATAGTTCAACTGTCTTCAAGTTGTGTCCTAGAATTTGTATTGATAAAGCCACTGGATGGCGAAACGTCTACAATAAAGATACCCAGATGTTGCACTTGTGTCTTACTCTCATCTTGTCGGTATTATATACCATTTCGTACACAACTTGTCAGACACTGCAACATCTTGGAATCTTAATTCTGAGGACATGTACATAACCTTCACGACTACGACAACTACTTCTACTACTAACCCATCTCTTTGGGAAGGACCTACTTCCACTGGGGAATCCCGCCTACCAGTGAATATGCCCTCGTCTGCTACACCTGACGTTACTATATAAGCGCCAGGATTCTTTCTTCTGCTTCAGAATCTCCACGACTATGGTGCTGTTCGCACCTACTCCTAGGTTGAGGGACTGATTACCTCATCTTCTGTACATAGTTCAACTGTCTTCAAGTTATGTCCTAGAATTTGTATTGATAAAGCCACTGGATGGCGAAACGTCTACAATAAAGATACCCAGATGTTGCACTTGTGTCTTACTCTCATCTTGTCGGTATTATATACCATTTCGTACACATTATGACAGAATTACAGAGGCGTTTGAAGACGCAAATGTGATATACACAGATTTTGCAAAGGCGTTTGATTAAAGCGATCATTGGGTGATTACACATAAAATGAGGGCGATAGGCGTTACAGGGAAGGTAGGCAGATGAATTTTCGGGTTGCTAACACACAGAACACAAAAAGTAGTATTAAATAGAGCAAAATCCAGCACCAGGGAGGTAAGAAACTCAGCTCCCAAATGCACTGTCTTGGCACCTCTGCTGTTTCTCATCTTCAAAGCAGACATGAACGCCCGTCACGGTGAGGTATAGGTAGTGTTTTCCAGTGGTCAGTGGAGAACAACATGACGTTCAGTAGTGATAAGTTCCAGCTGCTTAGGTATGGAAAGAATGAAGAACTCAAAAGGAACACTGTATACAAAACTCAAGAGGACCACAAAACAGAAGGAAAGGAACACGTAAGAGACCTGGGAATAACTAGCTAACGTTATTTCAAAGACTGTAACAAGACAAAGGTTACGACAGCCAGAAGGATGACGGGGTGAGTATTGAGAACCTACAAAACAAAGGAAATTAGTGCTCCCTTATTTGGAATATTACTCAATGCTGACGGCTCCATTCAGGGCAGGAGAAATATTGGAGATGTAACAAACACAAAGATTGTTTACGGCCCGCATAGAGCCATTGATGCATTTAAATTACTGGGAACGCCTTTAAAGTCTTAAATATGTACTCAGTGGAGCAGAGGAGAGAGATATACATGATATATATTTGGAAGGCGTTTGAGGACCTGGTCCCAAATCTGCACGCTGCCATAACAACATACTAGAGGGAGAGATATAGGATGAAGTGGAAGATAAATCTAGTGAAAAGTTGGGGGTGTAGTGAGTACAGAAAGGGAACACTGCATCAACATTCGTGGTCTTAGATTATTTAGCATCTTACCAGAAGATATCAGAAACACTGCTGCGACAAGTGTAGAAGTCTTCAAGAGGAAACTGGACAAGAATCTTCAAGTGCCAGATTAACCAGGCTGTGATGGATATGTGAGGTAGTGGACCAGGAGCAGCAGCAGCCTGGTTGACCACGTAAGCACCAGACGACCCTGGCCCATGGCCGGGCTAAGAGAGTAGAGAAACTCTCGACCCTCATCAAAGCTAGGAAACTAAGAGTCAAATACTCTACATAGGCCAAATATTCTTCCAAGTCGAGGTCTACGCAAAGAAGAAAATGATACACATAACAATAGTTTAACTAAACAGTTTAACTCATGTGTTGTAATTTGACAACAATCTGGTCCTGGACAGACTGAAAAGTCGTTTCTTACTTCTGATATAAGTTGTGAGGCTGATGTACATTGTGGATGTACTTACGTGAAGAAATACTCGAAGGTCTCAGCAGCTGTACAGAAGTGGAGCTTCTCTGGATGGTACACACCTTCTGACTGGACGGTCTTGCAGACAGACTTATATACCCCTACTCTCTTGCCACGTCATTACCTGCTGTCTCTACAGAACGCCTCACCACTTATTCTAAGGATCTATATTACATGGAATCACGCGATGGCCTTCACGAACTGAAGGATAAACTGGGATGGTAAATCACTCGTAATATTGCATAAATGACCCGTTCATAGGATAATGGAATTTATGACGACGTTTCCGTTCGCCTTGGACCAAGTTGGACCAAAACGTCGTAAGCTTCACCCTATGTGAGAGTTATCTTTGTACTGTTCCAGTCACGGTATTATATGGTTTTATTATTAACTGGTAATGTTAGACGAATGTAAAATGGTAATTACCAGTCACATTCATACTGCCATTTTTTTTTTCGACTGACTTTTCATTTTAATTTGGAGGTCGAGGGAACTCAACCTGGTGACAGTAGAGGACAGGAGGACTGGGGGGTGATACGATAACAATATACAAAATACTGAGATGAACAAGTTTAAGAGATGGGAAAGACAAACACTAGAACACAGCTATGTGTCCAAAACTTAGATGAGTCATGGGGATGCTAAGATGTATTTCTTCAGCTTTAGTGTAGTCAAGAAATTTAACGAACAGGAGATCGAAGAAGTACAAGAGGGATCCATACGTAGCTTTATGAAGAGGTATGATAAGGCTCTCGAAGTCAGAAGAGAATGACCCAGCGAAGAGACGGGGCCAGGTTTATCTCGACCCTTGCAACCACATACAAGTGAGTGCAGACAGGTGAGTGCAGACAGGTGAGTGCAGACAGGTGAGTGCAGACAGGTGAGTGCAGACAGGTGAGTGCAGACAGATGAGTGCAGACAGGTGAGTACAGACAGGTGAGTGCAGACGAGTGCAGACAGATGAGTGCAGACATGTGAGTGCAGACAGATGAGTGCAGACAGATGAGTGCAGACAGGTGAGTGCAGACAGGTGAGTGCAGACAGATGAGTGCAGACGAGTGCAGACAGATGAGTGCAGACAGGTGAGTGCAGACAGATGAGTGCAGACAGATGAGTGCAGACAGGTGAGTGCAGACAGGTGAGTGCAGACAGATGAGTGCAGACAGGTGAGTGCAGACAGATGAGTGCAGACAGGTGAGTGCAGACAGATGAGTGCAGACAGGTGAGTGCAGACAGATGAGTGCAGACAGGTGAGTGCAGACAGGTGAGTGCAGACAGATGAGTGCAGACAGGTGAGTGCAGACAGGTGAGTGCAGACGAGTGCAGACAGATGAGTGCAGACAGGTGAGTGCAGACAGGTGAGTGCAGACAGATGAGTGCAGACAGGTGAGTACAGACAGGTGAGTGCAGACAGGTGAGTGCAGACGAGTGCAGACAGATGAGTGCAGACAGGTGAGTGCAGACAGATGAGTGCAGACAGATGAGTGCAGACAGGTGAGTGCAGACAGGTGAGTGCAGACAGATGAGTGCAGACGAGTGCAGACAGATGAGTGCAGACAGGTGAGTGCAGACAGGTGAGTGCAGACAGGTGAGTGCAGACAGGTGAGTGCAGACAGATGAGTGCAGACGAGTGCAGACAGATGAGTGCAGACAGATGAGTGCAGACAGATGAGTGCAGACAGGTGAGTGCAGACAGGTGAGTGCAGACAGGTGAGTGCAGACAGGTGAGTGCAGACAGATGAGTGCAGACAGGTGAGTGCAGACAGATGAGTGCAGACAGATGAGTGCAGACAGATGAGTGCAGACAGGTGAGTGCAGACAGATGAGTGCAGACAGATGAGTGCAGACAGATGAGTGCAGACAGGTGAGTGCAGACAGGTGAGTGCAGACAGATGAGTGCAGACAGGTGAGTGCAGACAGGTGAGTGCAGACAGGTGAGTGCAGACAGATGAGTGCAGACAGGTGAGTGCAGACAAGTGAGTGCAGACAGGTGAGTGCAGACAGGTGAGTGCAGACAGGTGAGTGCAGACAGGTGAGTGCAGACAGGTGAGTGCAGACAGGTGAGTGCAGACAGGTGAGTGCAGACAGATGAGTGCAGACAGGTGAGTGCAGACAGATGAGTGCAGACAGGTGAGTACAGACAGGTGAGTACAGACAGGTGAGTGCAGACGAGTGCAGACAGATGAGTGCAGACAGGTGAGTACAGACAGGTGAGTACAGACAGATGAGTGCAGACAGGTGAGTGCAGACAGGTGAGTACAGACAGGTGAGTACAGACAGATGAGTGCAGACAGGTGAGTACAGACAGGTGAGTACAGACAGATGAGTGCAGACAGGTGAGTGCAGACAGGTGAGTGCAGACAGGTGAGTGCAGACAGGTGAGTGCAGACAGGTGAGTGCAGACAGGTGAGTGCAGACAGGTGAGTGCAGACAAGTGAGTGCAGACAAGTGAGTGCAGACAAGTGAGTGCAGACAAGTGAGTGCAGACAGGTGAGTGCAGACAGGTGAGTGCAGACAGGTGAGTGCAGACAGGTGAGTGCAGACAAGTGAGTGCAGACAAGTGAGTGCAGACAAGTGAGTGCAGACAAGTGAGTGCAGACAGGTGAGTGCAGACAGGTGAGTGCAGACAGGTGAGTGCAGACAGGTGAGTGCAGACAGGTGAGTGCAGACAGATGAGTGCAGACAGGTGAGTGCAGACAGGTGAGTGCAGACAGGTGAGTGCAGACAGATGAGTGCAGACAGGTGAGTGCAGACAGGTGAGTGCAGACAGGTGAGTGCAGACAGATGAGTGCAGACAGGTGAGTGCAGACAGATGAATGCAGACAAGTGAGTGCAGACAGGTGAGTGCAGACAGGTGAGTGCAGACAGGTGAGTGCAGACAGATGAGTGCAGACAGGTGAGTGCAGACAGATGAGTGCAGACAAGTGAGTGCAGACAGGTGAGTGCAGACAGGTGAGTGCAGACAGATGAGTGCAGACAGGTGAGTGCAGACAGGTGAGTGCAGACAGATGAGTGCAGACAGGTGAGTGCAGACAGATGAGTGCAGACAAGTGAGTGCAGACAGGTGAGTGCAGACAGGTGAGTGCAGACAGATGAGTGCAGACAAGTGAGTGCAGACAGGTGAGTGCAGACAGGTGCGTGGAGACAGATGAGTGCAGACAGGTGAGTGCAGACAGGTGAGTGCAGACAGATGAGTGCAGACAGGTGAGTGCAGACAGATGAGTGCAGACAAGTGAGTGCAGACAGGTGAGTGCAGACAGGTGAGTGCAGACAGATGAGTGCAGACAGGTGAGTGCAGACAGGTGAGTGCAGACAGGTGAGTGCAGACAGATGAGTGCAGACAGATGAGTGCAGACAAGTGAGTGCAGACAGGTGAGTGCAGACAAGTGAGTGCAGACAGATGAGTGCAGACAGATGAGTGCAGACAGGTGAGTGCACACACCACGGGCGCCCAACCTAAGACACATCTGTTTTCACAATTCCGAACATTTAAAAATTTCTTCGTATACGTGTAGTCAACCAGCAAGTGTGAAGTGCCTTAATTGTAGAGAGTTGACCCTTGTAAACCTCTCCACGAATACCTCAACGTTATAGAGGCACGTCATGAGTCCAGGGACTGTACCTCAACATTACAGAGGCACGTCATGGGTCCAGGGACTGTACCTCAACACTACAGAGGAACGTAATGGGTCCAGGGACTGTACCTCAACACTACAGAGGAACGTAATGGGTCCAGGGACTGTACCTCAACACTACAGAGGAACGTAATGGGTCCAGGGACTGTACCTCAACACTACAGAGGAACGTAATGGGTCCAGGGACTGTACCTCAACACTACAGAGGAACGTAATGGGTCCAGGGACTGTACCTCAACACTACAGAGGAACGTAATGGGTCCAGGGACTGTACCTCAACATTACAGAGGCACGTAATGGGTCCAGGGACTGTACCTCAACATAACAGAGCCACGTCAAGGGTCCAGGGACTATACCTCAACATTACAGAGGCACATAATGGGTCAAGGGACTGTACCTCAACATTACAGAGGCACGTAATGGGCCCAGGGACTGTACCTCAACCTTACAGAGGCACATAAAGTTCCAGGGACTCTACCTCAACATTACAGAGGCACATAATGGGTCCAGGGACTGTACCTCAACATTACAGAGGCACATAATGGGTCCAGGGACTGTACCTCAACATTACAGAGGCACGTAATGGGTCCAACGGCTGTACCTCAACATTACAGAGGCATGTAATGGGTCCAAAGACTGTACCTCAACATTACAGAGGTACATAATGGGTCCAGGGACTGTACCTCTGGATAACAGAGGTACATAATGGGTACAGGGACTGTACCTGAACATTACAAAGGCACGTAATGGGTCCAGGGACTGTACCTCAACATTACAGAGGTACATAATGGGTCCCGGGTCTGTACCTCTAGATAACAGACGTACATGATGGGTCCAGGGACTGTACCTCTGGAATACAAAGGTACATAATAGGTCCAGGGACTGTACCTCTGGATTACAGAGGTACATAATGGGTCCAGGGACTGTATCTCAACATTACAGAGGAACAAAATGGGTCCAGGGACTGTACCTCAGGATAAATGAAGTACATAATAGGTACAGGGACTGCACCTCTGGATTACAGAGGAACATAATGGGTCCAGGGGCTGTACCTCTGGATTACAGAGGTGCATAATGGGTGCACGGACTGCACCTCTGGATTACAGAGGTACATAATGGGTCCAGAGACTGCACCTCTGGATTACAGAGGTACATAATGGGTCCAGGGAGTGTATATCTGGACTACAGATGTACATAATGGGAACAGGGACTGTACCACTGGACTGCAGAGGTACATAATGGGTCCAGGGACTGTACCTCTGGACTACAGAGGTACATAATGGGTCCAGCGACTGTACCTCTGGACTACAGAGGTACATAATGGGTCCAGGAACTGTACCTCTGGACGACAGAGGTACATCATGGGCCCAGGGACTGTACCTCTGGACTACAGAGGTACATAAGGGGTCCAGGGACTGTACCTCAGTACTACAGAAGTGCATAATGGGTCCAGGGACGGTACCTCTGGACTACAGAGGTACATAATGGGTCCAGGGACGGTACCTCTGGACTACAGAGGTACATAATGGGTCCAGGGACGGTACCTCTGGACTACAGAGGTACATAATGGGTCCAGGGACTGCACCTCTTCTCTACAGAGGTACATAATGGGTCCAAGGACTGTACCTCTAGACTACAGAGGTACATAAAGGGTCCAGGGACTGTACCTCTGGACTAAAGAGGTACATAATGGGTCCAGGGACTGTACCTCTGGAATACAGAGGTATATAATGGGTCCAGGGACTGTACCTCTGGACTACAGAGGTACATAATGGGTCCAGGGACTGTACCTCTGGACTACAGAGCTATATAATGGGTCCAGGGACTGTACCTCTGGACTACAGAGGTATATAATAGGTCCAGGGACTGTATCACTGGACTACAGAGGTATATAATGGGTTCAGGGACTGTACCTCTCGACTACAGAGGTACATAATGGTTCCAGGGACTGTACCTCTGAACTACAGAGGTACATAATGGGTCCAGTGACTGTACCTCTTTACTACAGAGTTACATAATAATGGGACCAGGGACTGCACCTTTGGACTACAGAGATTTATAATGGGTCCAGGGACTGTACCTCTGGACTACAAAGGTATATAATGGATCTAGGGACTGTACCTCTGGACTACAGAGGTACAACATGGGTCCAGGGGCTGTACCGCTAGACTACAGAGGTTCATAATGGGTCCAGGGACTGTACATTTGGACTACAAAGGTATATAATGGGTCCAGGGACTCTACCTCTGGACTACAGAGGTATATAATGGGTCCAGGGACTGTACCTCTGGACTACAGAGGTATATAATTTGACCAAGGACTGTACCTCTGGACTGTTCCACCATCAACTACCACCATCAACATCCATCAACCATCAGCTACCACCATCAACTAACACCATCAGCTACCACCATCAACCTCCATCAACTACCACCATCAACCTCCAACTACCACCATCAACTACCACCATCAACCTCCATCAACCACCATCAACTACCTCCATCAACTACCACCATCAACTACCACCACCAACTACTACCATCAACTACCACCATCAACTACCACCATCAACTACCACTATCAACCTCCATCAACCCCCATCAACTACCACTACCTCCAACTACCACCATCAACCTCCATCAACCACCATCAACTACCACAACTACCACCATCAACCTCTATCAACCACTAACTACCACCAACTACCACCATCAACCTCCATCAACCACCAACTACCACCATCAACCTCCATCAACCACCATCATCTACCAACATCAACCTCCATCAACCACAATCAACTACCACCAACTACCACCATCAACCTCCATCAACCTCCATCAATCACCAACTACCACCGTCAACTACCATCAACCTCCATCAACCACCATCAATTACCATCATCAGCTACTAGCATCAACCTCCAACCACCATCAGCTACCAGCATCAACCTCAATCAACCACCATCAGCTACCACCATCAAATCCATCAACCACCACCAGCTACCACCATCAACTACACCATTAACTACCACCATCAACCTCCATCAACCAATATCAACTACCACCATCAACTATCACCATCAACCTCCATCAACCACCATCAACTACCCCTATCAACTACAATCATCAACTACAACCATCAACCTCCATCAACCACCATCAACTACCATCAGCCACCACAATCAACTACCATCATCTACCACCATCAACTACCATCGACTGCCATCAACTACAACCATCAACTACCATCATCAACTACCACCATCAACTACCACCATCAACTACCACCATCAACTACCACTATCAACCAACATCAACCACCAACTACCACCATCAACTACCCCATCAACTACCACCAACTATCACAATCCCATACCACCATCAACCACCAAATACCACCATCAACTAGCACCAACTATCACCATCAACTACCGCCATCAACTACTACCGTCAACCACCAACAGCCACCATCAACAACCACTATCAACTACCAACATCAACTAAGACCAGCTACCATCAAACACCATCAAATACCACCAACTATCACAATCTCCTACCACCATCAACTACCACCATCACCTACCACCATCAATTACCACCAACTATCACAATCGCCTACCACCATCAACTACCGCCATCAATTACTACCATCAACTACCACCATCAACCCCCATCAACTACCATCAAGTACCACCATCAACCATTTACTACCACCATCAACTACCATCATCAACCACCAACTACCATCAACTACCACCATCAAATATCCCCATCAACTACCACCAACTATCACAATCACCTACCACCATCAACTACCACCATCAACTACCACCAACTACCACCATCACCATCAACTACCACCATCAACTACCACTATCAACCAACATCAACCACCAACTACCACCATCAACTACCCCATCAACTACCACCAACTATCACAATCACATACGACCATCAGCCACCAAATACCACCATCAACTAGCACCAACTATCACCATCAACTACCGCCATCAACTACTACCGTCAACCACCAACAGCCACCATCAACTACCACTATCAACTACCAACATCAACTAACACCAACTACCATCAAACACCATCAAATACCACCAACTCTCACAATCTCCTACCACCATCAACTACCACCATCACCTACCACCATCAATTCCGACCAACTATCACAATCGCCTACCACCATCAACTACCACCATCAACTACCGCCATCAATTACCACCATCAACTACCACCATCAACCCCCATCAACTACCATCAAGTACCACCATCAACCATTTACTACCATCAACTACCACCATCAACTACCATCAACTACCATTATCAAATATGCCCATGAACTACCACCAACTATCACAATCACGTACCACCATCAACTACCACCATGAACTACCACCATCAACCGTCAACTACCACTAACTACCATCAACCACCAACAGCCACCATCTACTACCACTATCAACTACCACCATCAACTAACACCAACTACCATCAACCACCATCAAATACCACCAACTATCACAATCACCTACCATCAACTACCACCATCACCTACCACCATCAGTTACCACCAACTATCACAATCACCTACCACCATCAACTACCCCTATCAACTACTGCCTCAACTACCACCATCAACTACAACCATCTACCACCATAAACTACCACCATCAACTCCCACCATCAACCACCAACTACCACCATCTACCACCATCAACTACCACCATCAACTACCACCAACTACCACCATCAACTACCACCATCAACCACCAACTACCACCATCAACTACCACCATCAAATACCCCCATCAACTACCACCAACTATCGCAATCACCTACCACCATCAACTACCACCATCAACTACCACCATCAACTACCACCATCAACTACCATCAACTACCACTATCAACTACCACTATCAACTATCACCATCAACTCTCACCATCAACTACCACCATCAACTACCACCATCAACTACCACCACCAACTACCATCAACTATCACCATTAACTACCACCAACTACCACCATCAACTACCACCACCAACTACCACCACCAACTACCACCATCAACTATCACCATCAACTATCGCCATCAACTACCACCATCAACTACCACCATCAACCATCAACTACCATCAACTACCACCATCAACTATCACCATCAACTATCACCATCAACTACCACCACCAACTACCATCAACTATCACCATCAACTACCACCATCAACTACCACCATCAACTACCACCATCAACTACCACTACCAACTGCCATCAACTATCACCATCAACTACCACCATCAACTACCACCAACTACCACCATTAACTACCACCATTAACCATCACCATCAACTATCACCATCTACCACCACCAACTATCATCAACTATTACCATCAACTACCATCAACTACCACCATCAACTACCACCATCAACTACCACCAACTATCACTATCAACTACCACCATCAGCTACCATCAACTACAACCATCTACTACCACCAACTACCACCACCAGCTACCACCACCAACTACCACCACCAACTACCACCACCAACTACCACCATCAACTACCACCATCAACTACCACCATCAACTATCACCATCATCTACCACCATCAACTACAACCATCAACTACCATCAACTACCACCATCAACTATCACCATCATCTACCACCAACTACCACCATCAACTACAACCATCAACTACCATCAATTACCATCAATTACCTCCATCAACTACCACCATCAACTACCACTATCAACCACCATCAACTACCACCATCAACTACCACCATCAACTACCACTATCAACCATCATCAACTACCACCATCAACTACCACTATCAACCATCATCAACTACCACCATCAACTACCACTATCAACCACCATCAACCACCATCAACTACCACCATCAACTACCACCATCAACTACCACCATCAACTACCACCAACTATCACTATCAACTACCACCATCAGCTACCATCAACTACCACCATCAACTACCACTTACAGTGCGGCTTGAGGTGTTGCAGCAGCATGAAGATTGATCCTGGGAACAACACAGCAGAAGGATGGAGACTGGTGAGGTCGGGGGTTAGTGGACAACCTTGTCTCACACACTGATTCCCGTTCAGATTTGAACCCTTATATATATTCACCAAGATATCCGGCTGTTCTTAATGGAGGAGCACTGCAGGAGGCCTACTGGCCCATACAAGGCAGGTCCTTATCAGAACTGCCCATTCCCACGTAATATGTAAAGTATGTCAGCTGTTAGGGCAGTTTACACACGTACAATACTCACGTGATCTTGTAGGTCACGTGATCTTGTAGGCTATTTGAATTCATCCGAGATTATGTTATCTAGTTCGTGTATTGCGGTACTTTTATCTTTATTCTGGAGACTTTTCACCAGCCAGTGACTCTTTCATGCAAAATACAGAGAAGACTGTGGAAGTCGAGGAGTTTGAGTTAATCAGTCCCTCAGCATTGAGTCGATGTATTCAGTCCGTCAGTCTTGATATAAGATCGACTTCAGGTTGAGGGACTGTTTAGCTCATCTCTCACTATTCTTCTCTGCATTAGACTGAAGAAATCACTGTCCGGCAAAACGTTTCCGGATTAAAGATGCGGAAGTGTTGCAAAAAATACTGTTCTCTCCTGGAAGATAGACTGACTAACTCTCAAGCTCAAATACCCTCACATTGAGACTAACAACCTGGATGTCTCAAGGCTAAAAGACTGATCTCAATATTACTGCTTCAAGACTGATGGACTGACCACTTTACCTCTCCCCTGCATCTATTATCCGTTATAGCCACCTTCGTATTCGGCTGAAGAAGCTCACTTTGTAGGCGAGACGTTTTGGAAATAGATACCAACGTTCAAAAATAAAAAGGCACAACACCGTGACTGGAACAATTCACATATAACTCGTATATAGGAAACTGCAACTTATGACGACGCTTTCGTCCGGCCTGGACCAATAACTAGTAACGTGAGACTAGTGCTTGACTATGAGCATGTTATTTGTGAATACCAGTGTTCTGCAGATGTCTTTCATCAACTTCCTGGAATTGTCTACCATCATCATGACAACAGTGAGAAACAGCAGGAGGAATTTTGCCGTCAAGGGATAATGGTTATAGGTGATTTTAAGAGCTGGTGAGCGGTTCCGGGACCAACAGGACGTCGATGATCGTTTATGACACGAATGATGTTTACCAACGCTTGTTGCTTGCTGGGATGATTGTTCCAAGGTCAGTATTACTGGTATTCTCCAGTAAACTCAGTAAGCTTATCACTGCTACATCGCCTCCAGGTAAGAATAAGTATCCACCATCCGCCACATTGCCTCCAGGTTACAATCAATACCCATCATCTTAAGTTCGGAAGCATCTTACTTAGTCCAGCACCAGGAAGCAATCAGATATGGAAGGACACTTGGCTCACTGTACCTCTCCATCGCCCTTGAAAAAAATTGTTATCTTGTAGCAAATTAGATAGCTGAGCGATCCAGGAAAGGTATCTCCGTACTGCATACCCCCAGCTCCCTGTACCTCAATGCTCGTGATTGGAGAAGACCAGGACCAGTCATGGCGAACCTAGCTGTACCAGCTCGTTATTGGAGGAGACCAGGACCAGTCATGGCGAACCTAGCTATACCTGCTCGTGACTGGAGAAGACCAGGACCAGTCATGGCGAATCTAGATGTATCAGCTAGTGATTGGAGACCAGGACCAGTCATGGCGAACCTAGCTGTACCTTCTCGTGATTGGAGAAGACCAGGACTAGTCATGGCGAATCTAGCTGTATCAGCTCGTGATTGGAGGAGACCAGGACCAGTCCTGGCGAACCAAGCTATACCTGCTCGTTATTGGAGGAGACCAGAACCAGCCATGGCAAACCTAGCTGTACCAGCTCGTGATTGGAGAAGACCAGGACCAGTCATGGCGAACCTAGCTATACCTGCTCGTTACTGGAGGAGACCAGGACCAGTCATGGTGAACCTAGTTGTACCAGCTCGTTATTGGAGGAGACCAGGGCCAGTCCTGGTGAACCTAGCTATACGTGCTCGTGATTGGACCATTGCAGAATGCGGTATAAGTTTGTAGCGCCTCTAAATATTAGTGTTGAACATTTCAAGGGACTCAGAAGACTCACTCACAAGTCATCACATGGAAATTAATATCATAGTTTCTTAGACTTAGAGTCTAAATCTAATTCAAACCATCGACTAGGACCCACCAGCTGGGAAGCTCGACTGAAGGGACATTATTTTGGTATTTCAGAAAGACCAGGATAGTAAACTACACCAGCACATAAAGTTTCAAGCCGCTAGGAAGCTTCATTATCAGGTTATCAATGCCGAGAGCTAATTGAACACGACACTTAGAAATTATTCGGCGAGGAAAAAATACTTTAGTTTACCGAGTGTCTTCCCAGAAAAGTTGAAACTTACACAGGTTAAATTCATCCTAAACTTAAGCAAGTAAGAAAGTAAATAAGTGAGTTTTAATTCATCTATAGACATAAAACAAACACTTCTTTTCACAGTGGTCTTAAAGGTCCCGTGGCCTGGTGGCAAAAGATCTAGCTTCACAAGGTGAGGGTCCGGGTTCGATTCCCGGCGAAAGGGTAGAAACACTGGATGTGTTTCCTTACACCTGTTGTCTATGGGTACGTGGGTGTTGGTGGACTGATGGGGGACACATCCTGGGTGTTAGTGGCCTGGTGTGGGTCGCATCCTGGGTGTTAGTGGACTGGTGTGGGTCACATCCTGGGTGTTAGTGGACTGGTGTGGGTCACATCCTGGGTGTTAGTGGATTGGTGTAGGTCGCATCCTGGGTATTAGTGGACTGGTGTGGGTCACATCCTGGGTGTTAGTGGACTGGTGTGGGTCGCATCCTGGGTGTTAGTGGACTGGTGTGGGTCACATCCTGGGTGTTAGTGGACTGGTGTTGGTCGCATCCTGGGTGTTAGTGGACTGGTGTGGGTCACATCCTGGGTGTTAGTGGACTGGTGTGGGTCGCATCCTGGGTGTTAGTGAACTGGTGTGGGTCACATCCTGGGTGTTAGTGGACTGGTGTGGGTCGCATCCTGGATGTTAGTGGACTGGTGTGGGTCACATCCTGGGTGTTAGTGGACTGGTGTGGGTCGCATCCTGGGTGTTAGTGGACTGGTGTGGGTCACATCCTGGGTGTTAGTGGACTGGTGTTGGTCGCATCCTGGGTGTTAGTGGACTGGTATGGGTCACATCCTGGGTGTTAGTGGACTGGTGTCGGTCACATCCTGGGTGTTAGTGGACTGGTGTGGGTCGCATCCTGGGTGTTAGTGGACTGGTGTGGGTCACATCCTGGGTGTTAGTGGACTGGTGTTGGTCGCATCCTGGGTGTTAGTGGACTGGTGTGGGTCGCATTCTAGGTGTTAGTGGGTTGGTGTGGGTCACATCCTGAGTGTTAGCGGACTGGTGTGGGTCGCATCCTGGGTGTTAGTGGACTGGTGTGGGTCACATCCTGGGTGTTAGTGGACTGGTGTGGGTCACATCCTGGGTATTAGTGGACTGGTGTGGGTCACATCCTGGGTGTTAGTGGACTGGTGTGGGTCACATCCTGGGTGTTAGTGGACTGGTGTGGGTCGCATCCTGGGTGCTAGTGGACTGGTGTGGGTCACATCCTGGGTGTTAGTTGACTGGTGTGGGTCACATCCTGGGTGTTAGTTGAATGGTGTGGGTCGCATCCTGGGTGTTAGTGGACTGGTGTGGGTCGCATCCTGGGTGTTAGTGGACTTGTCTGGGTCACATCCTGGGTGTTAGTGGACTGGTGTGGGTCACATCCTGGGTATTAGTTGACTGGTGTGGGTCACATCCTGGGTGTTAGTGGACTGGTGTGGGTCACATCCTGGGTGTTAGTGGACTGGTTTGGGTCGCATCCTGGGTGCTAGTGGACTGGTGTGGGTCACATCCTGAGTGTTAGTTGAATGGTGTGGGTCACATCCTGGGTGTTAGTGGACTGGTGTGGGACACATCCTGGGTGTTAGTGGACTGGTATGGGTCGCATCCTGGGTGTTAGAGGACTGGTGTGGGTCACATCCTGGGTATTAGTGGACTGGTGTGGGTCGCATACTGGGTGTTAGTAGACTGGTGTGGGTCACATCCTGGGTGCTAGTTGACTGGTGTGGGTCACATCCTGTGTGTTAGTGGACTGGTGTGGGTCACATCCTAGGTGTTAGTTGACTAGTGTGGGTCATCCTGTGTGTTAGTGGACTGGTGTGGGTCACATCCTGGGTGTTAGTGGACTGGTGTGGGTCATATCCTGGGTGTTAGTTGACTGGTGTGGGTCGCATCCTGGGTGTTAGTGGACTGGTGTGGGTCGCATCCTGGGTGTTAGTTGACTGGTGTGGGTCACATCCTGGGTGTTAGTTAACTGGTGTGGGTCACATCCTGGGTGTTAGTGGACTGGTGTGGGTCAAATCCTGGGTGTTAGTTGACTGGTGTGGGTCACATCCTAAGTGTTAGTGGACTGGTGTGGGTCACATCATGGGTGTTAGGGGACTGGTGTGGGTCACATCCTGGGTGTTAGTGGACTGGTGTGGGACACATCCTGGGTGTTAGTGGACTGGGATGGGTCGCATCCTGGGTGTTAGTGGACTGGTATGGGTCACATCCTGGGTGTTAGTGGACTGGTGTGGGTCACATCCTGGGTGTTAGTGGACTGGTGTGGGTCGCATCCTGGGTGTTAGTGGACTGGTGTGGGTCACATCCTGGGTGTTAGTGGACTGGTGTGGGTCACATCCTGGGTGTTAGTGGACTGGTGTGGGTCGCATCCTGGGTGCTAGTGGACTGGTGTGGGTCACATCCTGGGTGCTAGTTGACTGGTGTGGGTCACATCCTGTGTGTTAGTGGACTGGTGTGGGTCACATCATGGGTGTTAGTTCACTGGTGTGGGTCATCCTGTGTGTTATGGACTAATGTGGGTCACATCCTGGGTGTTAGTGGACTGGTGTGGGTCGCATCCTGGGTGTTAGTTGACTGGTGTGGGTCACATCCTGGGTGTTAGTTGACTGGTGTCGGTCACATCCTGGGTGTTAGTGGACTGGTGTGGGTCAAATCCTGGGTGTTAGTTGACTGGTGTGGGTCATATCCTAGGTGTTAGTGGACTGGTGTGGGTCACATCCTGCATGTTAGGGGACTGGTGTGGGTCACATCCTGGGTGTTAGTGGACTGGTGTTGGTCGCATCCTGGGTGTTAGTGGACTGGTGTGGGTCACATCCTGGGTGTTAGTGGACTGGTGTGGGTCACATCCTGGGTGTTAGTGGACTGGTGTTGGTCGCATCCTGGGTGTTAGTGGACTGGTGTGGGTCACATCCTGGGTGTTAGTTGACTGGTGTGGGTCACATCCTGGGTGTTAGTGGACTGGTGTGGGTCACATCCTGGGTGTTAGAGGACTGGTGTGGGTCGCATCCTGGGTGTTAGTGGACTGGTTTGGGTCGCATCCTGTGTACTAGTGGACTGGTGTGGGTCACATCCTGGGTGTTAGTTGACTGGTGTGGGTCACATCCTGGGTGTTAGTGGACTGGTGTGGGACACATCCTGGGTGTTAGTGGACTGGTATGGGTCGCATCCTGGGTGTTAGTGGACTGGTATGGGTCGCATCCTGGGTGTTAGTGGACTGGTGTGGGTCGCATCCTGGGTGTTAGTGGACTGGTGTGGGTCACATCCTGGGTGTTAGTGGACTGGTGTGGGTCACATCCTGGGTGTTAGTGGACTGGTGTGGGTCGCATCCTGGGTGCTAGTGGACTGGTGTGGGTCACATCCTGGGTGCTAGTTGACTGGTGTGGGTCACATCCTGTGTGTTAGTGGACTGGTGTGGGTCACATCCTGGGTGTTAGTTGACTGGTGTGGGTCATCCTGTGTGTTAGTGGACAGGTGTGGGTCACATCCTGGGTGTTAGTGGACTGGTGTGGGTTGCATCCTGGGTGTTAGTTGACTGGTGTGGGTCACATCCTGGGTGTTAGTTGACTGGTGTGGGTCACATCCTGGGTGTTAGTGGACTGGTGTGGGTCAAATCCTGGGTGTTAGTTGACTGGTGTGGGTCATATCCTAGGTGTTAGTGGACTGGTGTGGGTCACATCCTGCATGTTAGGGGACTGGTGTGGGTCACATCCTGGGTGTTAGTGGACTGGTGTTGGTCGCATCCTGGGTGTTAGTGGACTGGTGTGGGTCACATCCTGGGTGTTAGTTGACTGGTGTGGGTCACATCCTGGGTGTTAGTGGACTGGTGTGGGTCACATCCTGGGTGTTAGTGGACTGGTGTTGGTCGCATCCTGGGTGTTAGTGGACTGGTGTGGGTCACATCCTGGGTGTTAGTTGACTGGTGTGGGTCACATCCTGGGTGTTAGTGGACTGGTGTTAGTCACATCCTGGGTGTTAGGGCACTGGTGTGGGTCACATCCTGTGTGTTAGTGGACTGGTGTTGGTCACATCCTGGGTGTTAGTTGACTGGTGTGGGTCACATCCTGGGTGTTAGTGGACTGGTGTGGGTCACATCCTGGGTGTTACGGCACTGGTGTGGGTCACATCCTGGGTGTTAGTGGACTGGTGTTGGTCGCATCCTGGGTGTTAGTGGACTGGTGTGGGTCACATCCTGGGTGTTAGTTGACTGGTGTGGGTCACATCCTGGGTGTTAGTGGACTGGTGTGGGTCACATCCTGGGTGATAGTGGACTGGTGTGGGTCACATCCTGGGTGATAGTGGACTGGTGTGGGTCACATCCTGGGTGATAGTGGACTGGTGTGGGTCGCATCCTGGGTGATAGTGGACTGGTGTGGGTCACATCCTGGGTGATAGTGGACTGGTGTGGGTCACATCCTGGGTGATAGTGGACTGGTGTGGGTCGCATCCTGGGTGTTAGTGGACTGGTGTGGGTCACATCCTGGGTGTTAGTGGACTGGTGTGGGTCGCATCCTGGGTGTTAGTGGACTGGTGTGGGTCACATCCTGGGTGTTATTGGACTGGTGTGGGTCGCATCCTGGGTGTTAGTGGACTGGTGTGGGTCACATCCTGGGTGTTAGTTGACTGGTGTGGGTCACATCCTGGGTGTTAGTGGACTGGTGTGGGTCTCATCCTGGGTGTTAGGGCACTGGTGTGGGTCACATCCTGGGTGTTAGTGGACTGGTGTTGGTCACATCCTGGGTGTTAGTTGACTGGTGTGGGTCACATCCTGGGTGTTAGTGGACTGGTGTGGGTCACATCCTGGGTGTTAGGGCACTGCTGTGGGTCACATCCTGGGTGTTAGTGGACTGGTGTTGGTCACATTCTGGGTGTTAGTGGACTGGTGTGGGTCACATCCTGGGTGTTAGTGGACTGGTGTGGGTCACATCCTGGGTGTTAGGGCACTGGTGTGGGTCACATCCTGGGTGTTAGTGGACTGGTGTTGGTCGCATCCTGGGTGTTAGGGGACTGGTGTGGGTCACATCCTGGGTGTTAGTTGACTGGTGTGGGTCACATCCTGGGTGTTAGTGGACTGGTGTGGGTCACATCCTGGGTGATAGTGGACTGGTGTGGGTCACATCCTGGGTGATAGTGGACTGGTGTGGGTCACATCCTGGGTGATAGTGGACTGGTGAGGGTCGCATCCTGGGTGATAGTGGACTGGTGTGGGTCACATCCTGGGTGATAGTGGACTGGTGTGGGTCACATCCTGGGTGATAGTGGACTGGTGTGGGTCGCATCCTGGGTGTTAGTGGACTGGTGTGGGTCACATCCTGGGTGTTAGTGGACTGGTGTGGGTCGCATCCTGGGTGTTAGTGGACTGGTGTGGGTCACATCCTGGGTGTTAGTGGACTGGTGTGGGTCTCATCCTGGGTGTTAGTGGACTGGTGTGGGTCACATTATGGGTGTTAGTGGACTGGTGTGGGTCGCATCCTGGGTGTTAGTGGACTGGTGTGGGTCGCATCCTGGGTGTTAGTGGACTGGTGTCGGTCACATCCTGGGTGTTAGTGGACTGGTGTGGGTCGCATCCTGGGTGTTAGTGGACTGGTGTGGGTCACATCCTGGGTGTTAGTGGACTGGTGTGGGTCACATCCTGGGTGTTAGTGGACTGGTGTGGGTCGCATCCTGGGTGTTAGTGGACTGGTGTGGGTCACATCCTGGGTGTTAGTGGACTGGTGTGGGTCACATCCTGGGTGTTAGTGGACTGGTGTGGGTCGCATCCTGGGTGTTAGTGGACTGGTGTGGGTCGCATCCTGGGTGTTAGTGGACTGGTGTGGGTCACATCCTGGGTGTTAGTGGACTGGTGTGGGTCGCATCCTGGGTGTTAGTGGACTGGTGTGGGTCGCATCCTGGGTGTTAGTGGACTGGTGTGGGTCGCATCCTGGGTGTTAGTGGACTGGTGTGGGTCACATCCTGGGTGTTAGTGGACTGGTGTGGGTCGCATCCTGGGTGTTAGTGGACTGGTGTGGGTCACATCCTGGGTGTTAGTGGACTGGTGTGGGTCACATCCTGGGTGTTAGTGGACTGGTGTGGGTCGCATCCTGGGTGTTAGTGGACTGGTGTGGGTCACATCCTGGGTGTTAGTGGACTGGTGTGGGTCACATCCTGGGTGTTAGTTGACTGGTGTGGGTCATCCTGTGTATTAGTGGACTGGTGTGGGTCACATCCTGGGTGTTAGTGGACTGGTGGGGGTCATATCCTGGGTGTTAGTTGACTGGTGTGGGTCGCATCCTGGGTGTTAGTGGACTGGTGTGGGTCGCATCCTGGGTGTTAGTTGACTGGTGTGGGTCACATCCTGGGTGTTAGTTAACTGGTGTGGGTCACATCCTGGGTGTTAATGGACTGGTGTGGGTCAAATCCTGGGTGTTAGTTGACTGGTGTGGGTCACATCCTAGGTGTTAGTGGACTGGTGTGGGTCACATCAAGGGTGTTAGGGGACTGGTGTGGGTCACATCCTGGGTGTTAGTGGACTGGTATGGGTCACATCCTGGGTGTTAGTGGACTGGTGTGGGTCGCATCCTGGGTGCTAGTGGACTGGTGTGGGTCAAATCCTGGGTGCTAGTTGACTGGTGTGGGTCACATCCTGTGTGTTAGTGGACTGGTGTGGGTCACATCCTGGGTGTTAGTTGACTGGTGTGGGTCATCCTGTGTGTTAGTGGACTGGTGTAGGTCACATCCTGGGTGTTAGTGGACTGGTGTGGGTCGCATCCTGGGTGTTAGTTGACTGGTGTGGGTCACATCCTGGGTGTTAGTTGACTGGTGTGGGTCACATCCTGGGTGTTAGTGGACTGGTGTGGGTCAAATCCTGGGTGTTAGTTGACTGGTGTGGGTCATATCCTAGGTGTTAGTGGACTGGTGTGGGTCACATCCTGCATGTTAGGGGACTGGTGTGGGTCACATCCTGGGTGTTAGTGGACTGGTGTTGGTCGCATCCTGGGTGTTAGTGGACTGGTGTGGGTCACATCCTGGGTGTTAGTTGACTGGTGTGGGTCACATCCTGGGTGTTAGTGGACTGATGTGGGTCGCATCCTGGGTGTTAGTTGACTGGTGTGGGTCACATCCTGGGTGTTAGTTGACTGGTGTGGGTCACATCCTTGGTGTTAGTGGACTGGTGTGGGTCAAATCCTGGGTGTTAGTTGACTGGTGTGGGTCATATCCTAGGTGTTAGTGGACTGGTGTGGGTCACATCCTGCATGTTAGGGGACTGGTGTGGGTCACATCCTGGGTGTTAGTGGACTGGTGTTGGTCGCATCCTGGGTGTTAGTGGACTGGTGTGGGTCACATCCTGGGTGTTAGTTGACTGGTGTGGGTCACATCCTGGGTGTTAGTGGACTGGTGTGGGTCACATCCTGGGTGTTAGTGGACTGGTGTTGGTCGCATCCTGGGTGTTAGTGGACTGGTGTGGGTCACATCCTGGGTGTTAGTTGACTGGTGTGGGTCACATCCTGGGTGTTAGTGGACTGGTGTGGGTCACATCCTGGGTGTTAGGGCACTGGTGTGGGTCACATCCTGGGTGTTAGTGGACTGGTGTTGGTCACATCCTGGGTGTTAGTTGACTGGTGTGGGTCACATCCTGGTTGTTAGTGGACTGGTGTGGGTCACATCCTGGGTGTTAGGGCACTGGTGTGGGTCACATCCTGGGTGTTAGTGGACTGGTGTTGGTCGCATCCTGGTTGTTAGTGGACTGGTGTGGGTCACATCCTGGGTGTTAGTTGACTGGTGTGGGTCACATCCTGGGTGTTAGTGGACTGGTGTGGGTCACATCCTGGGTGATAGTGGACTGGTGTGGGTCACATCCTGGGTGATAGTGGACTGGTGTGGGTCACATCCTGGGTGATAGTGGACTGGTGTGTGTCGCATCCTGGGTGATAGTGGACTGGTGTGGGTCACATCCTGGGTGATAGTGGACTGGTGTGGGTCACATCCTGGGTGATAGTGGACTGGTGTGGGTCGCATCCTGGGTGTTAGTGGACTGGTGTGGGTCACATCCTGGGTGTTAGTGGACTGGTGTGGGTCGCATCCTGGGTGTTAGTGGACAGGTGTGGGTCACATCCTGGGTGTTATTGGACTGGTGTGGGTCGCATCCTGGGTGTTAGTGGACTGGTGTGGGTCACATCCTGGGTGTTAGTTGACTGGTGTGGGTCACATCCTGGGTGTTAGTGGACTTGTGTGGGTCACATCCTGGGTGTTAGGGCACTGGTGTGGGTCACATCCTGGGTGTTAGTGGACTGGTGTTGGTCACATCCTGGGTGTTAGTTGACTGGTGTGGGTCACATCCTGGGTGTTAGTGGACTGGTGTGGGTCACATCCTGGGTGTTAGGGCACTGGTGTGGGTCACATCCTGGGTGTTAGTGGACTGGTGTTGGTCGCATCCTGGGTGTTAGTGGACTGGTGTGGGTCACATCCTGGGTGTTAGTTGACTGGTGTGGGTCACATCCTGGGTGTTAGTGGACTGGTGTGGGTCACATCCTGGGTGTTAGTGGACTGGTGTGGGTCACATCCTGGGTGATAGTGGACTGGTGTGGGTCACATCCCGGGTGATAGTGGACTGGTGTGGGTCGCATCCTGGGTGATAGTGGACTGGTGTGGGTCACATCCTGGGTGATAGTGGACTGGTGTGGGTCACATCCTGGGTGATAGTGGACTGGTGTGGGTTGCATCCTGGGTGTTAGTGGACTGGTGTGGGTCACATCCTGGGTGTTAGTGGACTGGTGTGGGTCGCATCCTGGGTGTTAGTGGACTGGTGTGGGTCACATCCTGGGTGTTAGTGGACTGGTGTGGGTCGCATCCTGGGTGTTAGTGGACTGGTGTGGGTCACATCCTGGGTGTTAGTGGACTGGTGTGGGTCGCATCCTGGGTGTTAGTGGACTGGTGTGGGTCGCATCCTGGGTGTTAGTGGACTGGTGTGGGTCACATCCTGGTTGTTAGTGGACTGGTGTGGGTCGCATCCTGGGTGTTAGTGGACTGGTGTGGGTCGCATCCTGGGTGTTAGTGGACTGGTGTGGGTCACATCCTGGGTGTTAGTGGACTGGTGTGGGTCGCATCCTGGGTGTTAGTGGACTGGTGTGGGTCACATCCTGGGTGTTAGTGGACTGGTGTGGGTCACATCCTGGGTGTTAGTGGACTGGTGTGGGTAGCATCCTGGGTGTTAGTGGACTGGTGTGGGTCGCATCCTGGGTGTTAGTGGACTGGTGTGGGTCACATCCTGGGTGTTAGTGGACTGGTGTGGGTCGCATCCTGGGTGTTAGTGGACTGGTGTGGGTCGCATCCTGGGTGTTAGTGGACTGGTGTGGGTCGCATCCTGGGTGTTAGTGGACTGGTGTGGGTCACATCCTGGGTGTTAGTGGACTGGTGTGGGTCGCATCCTGGGTGTTAGTGGACTGGTGTGGGTCGCATCCTGGGTGTTAGTGGACTGGTGTGGGTCACATCCTGGGTGTTAGTGGACTGGTGTGGGTCGCATCCTGGGTGTTAGTGGACTGGTGTGGGTCACATCCTGGGTGTTAGTGGACTGGTGTGGGTCACATCCTGGGTGTTAGTGGACTGGTGTGGGTCACATCCTGGGTGTTAGTGGACTGGTGTGGGTCACAACCTGGGTGTTAGTGGACTGGTGTGGGTCACATCCTGGGTGTTAGTGGACTGGTGTGGGTCACATCCTGGGTGTTAGTGGACTGGTGTGGGTCACATCCTGGGTGTTAGTGGACTGGTGTGGGTCCCATCCTGGGTGATAGTGGACTGGTGTGGGTCGCATCCTGGGTGTTAGTGGACTGGTGTGGGTCACATTCTGGGTGATAGTGGACTGGTGTGGGTCGCATCCTGGGTGATAGTGGACTGGTGTGGGTCACATCCTGGGTGATAGTGGACTGGTGTGGGTCGCATCCTGGGTGTTAGTGGACTGGTGTGGGTCACATCCTGGGTGATAGTGGACTGGTGTGTGTCACATCCTGGGTGTTAGTGGACTGGTGTTGGTCACATCCTGGGTGTTAGTGGACTGGTGTGGGTCACATCCTGGGTGATAGTGGACTGGTGTGGGTCACATCCTGGATGTTAGTGGACTGGTGTGGGTCACATCCTGGGTGTTAGTGGACTGGTGTGGGTCACATCCTGGGTGTTAGTGGACTGGTGTGGGTCGCATCCTGGGTGTTAGTGGACTGGTGTGGGTCGCATCCTGGGTGTTAGTAGACTGGTGTGGGTCACATCCTGCGACAAAACTGACCTTGTACATGTACTGGTAGTAAATAAAGATATTATTATTATTATTATTATTATTATTATTATTATTATTATTATTATTATTATTATTATTGGCCCAAATATATTATAGACTAATAAAAATATATAGATTTTTTTCTGGGATGACTCGGTGACCAAAATAATTCTCAGGTGGTTTTTTTGAGATGCAATTCTGCTAATAAAATTAGAATTTGTGTTTGTGAGTTCTTTCCACTTGAGTTTAGTAAACAAAAGTGTCACCTTTAGTGCAGTTAAGTGTATCTTAAGTGGGAATTAAAGTGGCCCGGTGGCCTGGTGGCTAAAGCTCCCGCTTCACACACGGAGGGCCCGGGTTCGATTCCCGGCGGGTGGAAACATTTCGACATGTTTCCTTACACCTGTTGTCCTGTTCACCTAGCAGCAAATAGGTACCTGGGTGTTAGTCGACTGGTGTGGGTCGCATCCTGGGGGACAAGATTAAGGACCCCAATGGAAATAAGTTAGACAGTCCTCGATGACGCACTGACTTTCTTGGGTTATCCTGGGTGGCTAACCCTCCGGGGTTAAAAATCCGAACGAAATCTTATCTTATCTTATCTTATCTTCCTGTAACGCTTCGATTTTGATTTATTCATAACACGAGACTGACTCATCCGATCGGCTGCAGATTCTGAAATGACGGTGTTTGATAACTAGAGCAAGATTCTTGTAGCACTTGGTATGCGCAGATGTTCTGTAGAAAATACTGTATATTTTCCTAAAATACAGTGTATTTTGTATGTAAATTGATGGAATATGTTGTAGGTAATAAAAATTAATTTGTAAATAAATAAAGAGCGTCGCTGGGAAAGAGTCGCCATGTTTTGAATTGACCGAGACAAATGTTAGTGAAAATAGGAAGAAATTTAGTCGCTCTAGGGAGTTATATTGGGCTTAAAACCTCTCAAATAGCAGCCGAAATTGTTGGATTTGCAGTCCTGCATAACGTGAGCATTAAGCAGATGAACAGGACAGCTTCGGAACCCCAGCTAAGTTGTCTATTTATGTTGAAATTCTTGCCAGTATTTTCTTCATATTTTAGGCAGGGGTTTTGTGTTTGACACACCGTAATCTCCAGACTAATTGGTGAGTCTTATTATTATAAATTCTCCTTCGATGTATATGTATTCACATTTTAAATTTAATATACAGTCAACATATTTATATTAATGTTTTTACCAGAATTCCTGGTGATGTATATTTCATTTGAAATTAATATAGGTCCAGAGTGACTTGTGGAGATATGACAATAGTAAGTATCAAAGGGGGACATTTTTTGCGACCTAGGTGTCCTAAAATTCATACTTGTCTCTGTAACCTTGATAAGGAATAATTATCTTTGTTACCATTTACTGGTATGTACCTTATGAGTTACATCAAGGTCAATTTAATTTTCTACATGTTCTGTGATCACAGTTTTTGATCACACTTGGTAGGTACAGGTGTTCTGTGATCACAGTTGTTGAACACACTTGGTAGGTACAGGTGTTCTGTGATCACAGTTGTTGATCACACTTGGTAGGCACAGGTGTTCTGTGATCACAGTTGTTGATCACACTTGGTAGGCACAGGTGTTCTGTGATCACAGTTGTTGAACACACTTGGTAGGTACAGGTGTTCTGTGATCACAGTTTTTGAACACACTTGGGATGTACAGGTGTTCTGTGATGACAGTTGTTGAACACACTTTGTATGTACAGTTGTTCTGTGATCACAGTTGTTGAACACACTTGGTAGGTACAGGTGTTCTAGCATCACATCCCACAATTCCACAAGGCAGACATCCTACAATTCCACAAGGCAGACATCCTACAATTCCACAAGGCAGACATCCTACAATTCCACAAGGCAGATATCCTACAATTCCACAAGGCAGACATCCTATAATTCCACAAGGCAGATATCCTACAATTCCACAAGGCAGACATCCTACAATTCTACAAGGCAGACATCCTACAATTCCACAAGGCAGATATCCTATAATTCCACAAGGCAGACATCCTACAATTCTACAAGGCAGACATCCTATAATTCCACAAGGCAGATATCCTACAATTCCACAAGGCAGACATCCTACAATTCCACAAGGCAGACATCCTATAATTCCATAAGGCAGACATCCTATAATTCCACAAGGCAGACATCCTATAATTCCACAAGGCAGATATCCTACAATTCTACAAGGCAGACATCCTACAATTCCACAAGGCAGACATCCTACAATTCTACAAGGCAGATATCCTACAATTCCACAAGGCAGATATCCTACAATTCCACAAGGCAGACATCCTACAATTCTACAAGGCAGACATCCTACAATTCCACAAGGCAGATATCCTATAATTCCACAAGGCAGACATCCTACAATTCCACAAGGCAGACATCCTATAATTCCACAAGGCAGATATCCTACAATTCCACAAGGCAGACATCCTACAATTCCACAAGGCAGACATTCTATAATTCCATAAGGCAGACATCCTATAATTCCACAAGGCAGACATCCTATAATTCCACAAGGCAGATATCCTACAATTCCACAAGGCAGACATCCTACAATTCCACAAGGCAGACATTCTATAATTCCATAAGGCAGACATCCTATAATTCCACAAGGCAGACATCCTATAATTCCACAAGGCAGATATCCTACAATTCTACAAGGCAGACATCCTACAATTCCACAAGGCAGACATCCTACAATTCAACAAGGCAGATATCCTACAATTCCACAAGGCAGATATCCTACAATTCCACAAGGCAGACATCCTACAATTCCACAAGGCAGATATCCTACAATTCTACAAGACAGACATCCTACAATTCCACAAGGCAGATATCCTACAATTCTACAAGGCAGACATCCTACAATTCCACAAGACAGACATCCTACAATTCTACAAGGCAGACATCCTATAATTCCAAAAGGCAGACATCCTACAATTCTACAAGGCAGACATCCTATAATTCCACAAGGCAGACATCCTACAATTCTACAAGACAGACATCCTACAATTCCACAAGGCAGATATCCTACAATTCCACAAGGCAGACATCCTACAATTCTACAAGGCAGACATCCTACAATTCCACAAGGCAGATATCCTATAATTCCACAAGGCAGACATCCTACAATTCTACAAGGCAGACATCCTATAATTCCACAAGGCAGATATCCTACAATTCCACAAGGCAGACATCCTACAATTCCACAAGGCAGACATCCTATAATTCCATAAGGCAGACATCCTATAATTCCACAAGGCAGACATCCTATAATTCCACAAGGCAGATATCCTACAATTCTACAAGGCAGACATCCTACAATTCCACAAGGCAGACATCCTACAATTCAACAAGGCAGATATCCTACAATTCCACAAGGCAGATATCCTACAATTCCACAAGGCAGACATCCTACAATTCCACAAGGCAGATATCCTACAATTTTACAAGACAGACATCCTACAATTCCACAAGGCAGATATCCTACAATTCTACAAGGCAGACATCCTACAATTCCACAAGACAGACATCCTACAATTCTACAAGGCAGACATCCTATAATTCCACAAGGCAGACATCCTACAATTCTACAAGGCAGACATCCTATAATTCCACAAGGCAGACATCCTACAATTCTACAAGACAGACATCCTACAATTCCACAAGGCAGATATCCTACAATTCCACAAGGCAGATATCCTACAATTCCACAAGGCAGACATTCTTTAATTCCACAAGGCAGACATCCTACAATTCTACAAGGCAGACATCCTACAATTCCAAAAACAGATATCCTATAATTCCACAAGGCAGACATCCTATAATTCCACAAGGCAGACATCCTACAATTCTACAAGACAGACATTCTACAATTCCACAAGGCAGATATCCTACAATTCTACAAGACAGACATCCTACAATTCCACAAGGCAGATATCCTACAATTCTACAAGACAGACATCCTACAATTCCACAAGGCAGATATCCTACAATTCTACAAGACAGACAACCTACAATTCCACAAGGCAGATATCCTACAATTCTATAAGGTAGACATCCTACAATTCCACAAGACAGACATCCTACAATTCTACAAGGCAGACATCCTACAATTCCACAAGGCAGACATCCTACAATTCCACAAAGCAGACATCCTACAATTCCACAAGACAGACATCCTACAAATCTACAAGGCAGACATCCTACAATTCCACAAGGCAGACATCCTACAATTCCACAAGGCAGACATCCTACAATTCCACAAGGCAGATATCCTACAATTCCACAAGGCAGACATCCTACAATTCCACAAGGCAGACATCATACAATTCCACAAGGCAGACATCCTACAATTCCACAAGGCAGACATCCTACAATTCCACAAGGCAGACATCCTACAATTCCACAAGACAGACATCCTACAATTCCACAAGACAGACATCCTACAATTCCACAAGGCAGATATCCTACAATTCCACAAGACAGACATCCTACAATTCCACAAGGCAGACATTCTACAATTCCACAAGGCAGATATCCTACAATTCCACAAGGCAGACATCCTACAATTCCACAAGGCAGACATCCTACAATTCCACAAGGCAGACATCCTACAATTCCACAAGGCAGACATCCTACAATTCCACAAGGCAGACATCCTACAATTCCACAAGGCAGACATCCTACAATTCCACAAGGCAGACATCCTACAATTCCACAAGGCAGACATCCTACAATTCCACAAGGCAGACATCCTACAATTCCACACACCACAATTTTAGACTACAACTTGCTGTCTCAGGACAATAATAATGTTTATCATTATTCATTATTATGTTCTGCATTATTCGTTTATTCTTGAGAACCACTAGATAAAGGTCCTATGCATTGTGGTTCTATAGCAACTTGTCGAATTCTCTTTGTAGAACTTAGTGAGTCCTACCTTCGTACACCTGGAGAATGTTTCAGGGGTCAACGCCCCCCGCTTTGGCCAGGCCTCGAATAAGTTAATATAATCCTGTAGTGAGTGAACCAAAAGGCCCTGAATCAAAAAAAGAACACCTCGGAGTGAATCTGAGTGGAGTGGCTGGTTCCAGAGTGTCCAGGTTCAGATCCAATCCAAGGTAGAGAATTCACCGATTTTTGTGTATATGGCAACATACCCAAAGGATAAGGCACTAGTAACATTGTACATCAGGTTTACAAGCCAATATCTACAACTTCCTTCATGAAGGATAGCGTGCTGTTGCCTCGGGTGTCAAGGACGCTTCAGACAACCATAGTCATTGGATCTGATCCTAAGATATTTACGAATGTTAGTCTTCCTCAGGAAACGCCTTGCTGCAGAACTGCTATTTGTTGATATTCTTAGGCACGGAGGAACATGTGGAGAAATTTCCTTACATGTACCTGCTGGAATGTTATATTCTGTGTAACACACTCCAGTACCTGCTGGAATGTTATATTCTGTGTAACACACTCTAGTACCTGCTGGAATGTTATATTCTGTGTAACACACTCCAGCACCTGCTGGAATGTTATATTCTGTGTAACACACTCCAGTACCTGCTGGAATGTTATATTCTGTGTAACACACTCCAGTACCTGCTGGAATGTTATATTCTGTGTAACACACTCTAGTACCTGCTGGAATGTTATATTCTGTGTAACACACTCCAGTACCTGCTGGAATGTTATATTCTGTGTAACACACTCCAGTACCTGCTGGAATGTTATATTCTGTGTAACACACTCCAGTACCTGCTGGAATGTTATATTCTGTGTAACACACTCCAGTACCTGCTGGAATGTTATATTCTGTGTAACACACTCCAGTACCTGTTGGAATGTTATATTCTGTGTAACACACTCCAGTACCTGCTGGAATGTTATATTCTGTGTAACACACTCCAGTACCTGCTGGAATGTTATATTCTGTGTAACACACTCCAGTACCTGCTGGAATGTTATATTCTGTGTAACACACTCTAGTACCTGCTGGAATGTTATATTCTGTGTAACACACTCCAGCACCTGCTGGAATGTTATATTCTGTGTAACACACTCCAGTACCTGCTGGAATGTTATATTCTGTGTAGCACACTCCAGTACCTGTTGGAATGCTATATTCTGTGTAACACACTCCAGCACCTGCTGGAATATTATATTCTGTGTAACACACTCCAGTAACTGCTGGAATGTTATATTCTGTGTAAAACACTCCAGCACCTGTTGGAATGTTATATTCTGTGTAACACACTCCAGTAACTGCTGGAATGTTATATTCTGTGTAAAACACTCCAGCACCTGTTGGAATGTTATATTCTGTGTAACACACTCCAGCACCTGCAGTGTAACACACTCCAGCACCTGCTGTGTAACACACTCCAGCACCTGCTGGAATGTTATATTCTGTGGAACACACTCCAGTACCTGCTGGAATGTTATATTCTGTGTAACACACTCCAGCACCTGTTGGAATGTTATATTCTGTGTAACACACTCCAGTATCTGCTGAAATGTTATATTCTGTGTAACACACTCCAGCACCTGCTGGAATGTTATATTCTGTGTAACACACTCCAGCACCTGCTGGAATGTTTTAATCTGTGTAACACACTCCAGTACCTGCTGGAATGCTATATTCTGTGTAACACACTCCAGCACCTGCTGGAATGTTATATTCTGTGTAACACACTCCAGTAGCTGCTGGAATGTTATATTCTGTGTAAAACACTCCAGTAACTGCTGGAATGTTATATTCTGTGTAAAACACTCCAGCACCTGTTGGAATGTTATATTCTGTGTAACACACTCCAGTACCTGCTGGAATGTTATATTGTGTGTAACACACTCCAGCACCTGCAGTGTAACACACTCCAGCACCTGCTGTGTAACACACTCCAGCACCTGCTGGAATGTTATATTCTGTGGAACACACTCCAGTACCTGCTGGAATGTTATATTCTGTGTAACACACTCCAGCACCTGTTGGAATGTTATATTCTGTGTAACACACTCCAGTATCTGCTGAAATGTTATATTCTGTGTAACACACTCCAGCACCTGCTGGAATGTTATATTCTGTGTAACACACTCCAGCACCTGCTGGAATGTTATAATCTGTGTAACACACTCCAGTACCTGCTGGAATGTTATGTTCTGTGCAACACACTCCAGTACCTCCTGGAATGTTATATTCTGTGTAAACCACTCCAGCACCTGCTGGAATGTTATGTTCTGTGTAACGCACTCCAGTACCTGCTGGAATGTTATATTCTGTGTAACACACTCCAGCACCTGCTGGAATGTTATATTCTGTGTAACACACTCCAGCACCTGCTAGAATGTTATATTCTGTGTAACACACTCCAGTGCCTGCTGGAATGTTATATTCTGTGTAACACACTCCAGCACCTGCTGGAATGTTATATTCTGTGTAACACACTCCAGCACCTGCTGGAATGTTATATTCTGAGTAACACACTCCAGCACCTGCTGGAATGTTATATTCTGTGTAACACACTCCAGTATCTGCTGAAATGTTATATTCTGAGTAACACACTCCAGCACATGCTGGAATGTTATATTCTGTGTATCACACTCCAGCACCTGCTGGAATGTTATATTCTGTGTAACACACTCCAGCACATGCTGGAATGTTATGTTCTGTGTATCACACTCCAGCACCTGCTGGAATGTTATATTCTGTGTAACACACTCCAGTACCTGCTGGAATGTTATATTCTGTGTAACACACTCCAGCACCTGCTGGAATGTTATATTCTGTGTAACACACTCAAGCACCTGCTGGAATGTTATATTCTGTGTAACACACTCCAGCACCTGCTGGAATGTTATATTCTGTGTAACACACTCCAGCACCTGCTGGAATGTTATATTCTGTGTAACACACTCCAGCACCTGCTGGAATGTTATATTCTGTATAACACACTCCAGTATCTGCTGGAATGTTATATTCTGTGTAACACACTCCAGCCCCTGCTGGAATGTTGTATTCTGTGTAACACTCCAGTAACTGCTGGAATGTTATATTCTGTATAACACACTCCAGTACCTGCTGGAATGTTATATTCTGTGTAACACACTCCAGCACCTGCTGGAATGTCATACTCTGTGTAACACACTCCAGTAACTGCTGGAATGTTATATTCTGTATAACACACTCCAGTACCTGCTGGAATGTCATACTCTGTGTAACACACTCCAGTAACTGCTGGAATGTTATATTCTATGTAAAACACTCCAGTATCTGCTGGAATGTTATATTCTATGTAACACACTCCAGTGCCTGTTGGAATGTTATATTCTGTGTAACACACTCCAGTGCCTGCTGGAATGTTATATTCTGTATAACACACTCTAGTACCTGCTGGAATGTTATATTCTGTGTAACACACTCCAGCACCTGCTGGAGTGTTATATTCTGTGTAACACACTCCAGCACCTGCTGGAATGTTATATTCTGTGTAACACACTCCAGCACCTGCTGGAATGCTATATTCTGTGTAACACACTCCAGCACCTGCTGGAATGTTATATTCTGTGTAACACACTCCAGCACATGCTGGAATGTTATATTCTGTGTATCACACTCCAGCACCTGCTGGAATGCTATATTCTGTGTAACACACTCCAGCACCTGCTGGAATGTTATATTCTGTGTAACACACTCCAGCACATGCTGGAATGTTATATTCTGTGTATCACACTCCAGCACCTGCTGGAATGTTATATTCTGTGTAACACACTCCAGTACCTGCTGGAGACTTGAATACTGTCGGAAGGAGAGGTGCAGAGTAGTAGTAGTAGTAGTAGTGAGAATGTAGCGACTGAGAGGTCAGGTCCCTCTCAGATCCAACAGTTCTCACTTGGAAGGGTTGTCTAAGGCGTTTTCTGTACCAAGAGGCCATGTGTTGCAGTGTCTGACAAGATGAACATCAAAATGGTATACAATACCGACACTGCAACACATGGCCTCTTGGTACAGAAAACGCCTTAGACAACCCTTCCAAGTGAGAGCTGTTGGATCTGAGAGGGACCTGACCTCTCAGTCGCTACATTCTCACTACTACTACTACTACTACTCTGCACCTCTCCTTCCGACAGTATTTAAGTCTCCGCACTGTCGCTTGATCTTCAGATAGTTCCTAACTATGGAACTGAACTTCTCCAGGCCGAGGGACTGACAACCTCAAATTCTACGACTTCAAGGGTGATGGACTGATTACATCGTCTTCACATCTCTACTGTTCCTGCCTACTTTCTGTATTCGACTGAAGAAGCCTACTGTGTAGGCGAAACGTTTCGGAATAAAGTTGCCTAACTGTTGCCTATGTGTCTTACCTACCAACCTGTCGGTATTGTATACAATTTTGATGTTCATCTTGTCAGACACTGCAACACATGGCCTCTTGGTACAGAAAACGCCTTAGACAACCCTTCCAAGTGAGAACTGTTGGATCTGATAGGGACCTGACCTCTCAGTCGCTACATTCTCACTACTACTACTACTACTACTACTACTACTCTGCACCTCTCCTTCCGACAGTATTTAAGTCTCCGCACTGTCGCTTGATCTTCAGATAGTTCCTGACTATTGAACTGAACTTCTCCAGGCCGAGGGACTGACAACCTCAAATTCTACGACTTCAAGGGTGATGGACTGATTACATCGTCTTCACATCTCTACTGCTCCTGCTTACTTTCTGTATTCGACTGAAGAAGCCTACTGTGTAGGCGAAACGTTTCGGAATAAAGTTGCCTAAGTGTTGCCTATGTGTCTTACCTACCAACCTGTCGGTATTGTATACCATTTTGATGTTCACACTCCAGTACCTGCTGGAATGTTATTTTCTGTGTAACACACTCCAGTACCTGCTGGAATGCTATATTCTGTGTAACACACTCCAGTACCTGCTGGAATGCTATATTCTGTGTAACACACTCCAGTACCTGCTGGAATGTTATATTCTGTGTAACACACTCCAGCACCTGCTGGAATGTTATATTCTGTGTAACACACTCCAGCACCTGCTGGAGTGTTATATTCTGTGTAACACACTCCAGTACCTGCTGGAATGTTATTTTCTGTGTAACACACTCCAGTACCTGCTGGAATGTTATATTCTGTGTAACACACTCCAGTACCTGCTGGAATGCTATATTCTGTGTAACACACTCCAGTACCTGCTGGAATGTTATATTCTGTGTAACACACTCCAGTACCTGCTGGAATGTTATGTTCCGTGTAGCACACTCCAGTACCTGCTGGAATGTTATATTCTGTGTAACACACTCCAGTACCTGCTGGAATGTTATATTCTGTGTAACACACTCCAGTACCTGCTGGAATGTTATATTCTGTGTAACACACTCCAGTACCTGCTGGAATGTTATGTTCTGTGTAACACACTCCAGTACCTGCTGGAATGTTATATTCTGTGTAACACACTCCAGCACCTGCTGAAATGTTATGTTCTGTGTAACACACTCCAGTACCTGCTGGAATGTTATATTCTGTGTAACACACTCCAGTACCTGCTGGAATGTTATATTCTGTGTATCACACTCCAGTACCTGCTGGAATGTTATATTCTGTGTAACACACTCCAGTACCTGCTGGAATGTTATATTCTGTGTAACACACTCCAGCACCTGCTGGAATGTTATGTTCTGTGTAACACACTCCAGTACCTGCTGGAATGTTATATTCTGTGTAACACACTCCAGCACCTGCTGGAATGTTATATTCTGTGTAACACACTCCAGTACCTGCTGGAATGTTATGTTCTGTGTAACACACTCCAGTACCTGCTGGAATGTTATATTCTGTGTAACACACTCCAGTACCTGCTGGAATGTTTTATTCTGTGTATCACACTCCAGTACCTGCTGGAATGTTATATTCTGTGTAACACACTCCAGTACCTGCTGGAATGTTATATTCTGTGTAACACACTCCAGTACCTGCTGGAATGTTATGTTCTGTGTAACACACTCCAGTACCTGCTGGAATGTTATATTCTGTGTAACACACTCCAGCACCTGCTGGAATGTTATATTCTGTGTAACACACTCCAGTACCTGCTGGAATGTTATGTTCTGTGTAACACACTCCAGTACCTGCTGGAATGTTATATTCTGTGTAACACACTCCAGCACCTGCTGGAATGTTATGTTCTGTGTAACACACTCCAGCACCTGCTGGAACGTTATGTTCTGTGTAGCACACTCCAGTACCTGCTGGAATGTTATGTTCTGTGTAACACACTCCAGCACCTGCTGGAATGTTATGTTCTGTGTAACACACTCCAGTACCTGCTGGAATGTTATGTTCTGTGTAACACACTCCAGCACCTGCTGGAATGTTATGTTCTGTGTAACACACTCCAGTACCTGCTGGAATGTTATGTTCTGTGTAACACACTCCAGCACCTGCTGGAATGTTATGTTCTGTGTAGCACACTCCAGTACCTGCTGGAATGTTATGTTCTGTGTAACACACTCCAGTACCTGCTGGAATGTTATGTTCTGTGTAGCACACTCCAGCACCTGCTGGAATGTTATGTTCTGTGTAACACACTCCAGTACCTGCTGGAATGTTATGTTCTGTGTAACACACTCCAGCACCTGCTGGAATGTTATGTTCTGTGTAACACACTCCAGTACCTGCTGGAATGTTATATTCTGTGTAGCACACTCCAGTACCTGCTGGAATGTTATGTTCTGTGTAACACACTCCAGCACCTGCTGGAATGTTATGTTCTGTGTAGCACACTCCAGTACCTGCTGGAATGTTATGTTCTGTGTAACACACTCCAGCACCTGCTGGAATGTTATGTTCTGTGTAACACACTCCAGTACCTGCTGGAATGTTATGTTCTGTGTAACACACTCCAGTACCTGCTGGAATGTTATATTCTGTGTAACACACTCCAGCACCTGCTGGAATGTTATGTTCTGTGTAACACACTCCAGCACCTGCTGGAACGTTATGTTCTGTGTAGCACACTCCAGTACCTGCTGGAATGTTATGTTCTGTGTAACACACTCCAGCACCTGTTGGAATGTTATATTCTGTGTAACGCACTCCAGCACCTGCTGGAATGTTATATTCTGTGTAACACACTCCAGCACCTGTTGGAATGTTATATTCTGTGTAACACACTCCAGTACCTGCTGGAATGTTATATTCTGTGTAACACACTCCAGCACCTGCTGGAATGTTATATTCTGTGTAACGCACTCCAGCACCTGCTGGAATGTTATATTCTGTGTAACACACTCCAGTACCTGCTGGAATGTTATATTCTGTGTAACACACTCCAGCACCTGCTGGAATGTTATATTCTGTGTAACACACTCCAGTACCTGCTGGAATGTTATATTCTGTGTAACACACTCCAGCACCTGCTGGAATGTTATATTCTGTGTAACGCACTCCAGCACCTGTTGGAATGTTATATTCTGTGTAACACACTCCAGCACCTGTTGGAATGTTATATTCTGTGTAACACACTCCAGCACCTGTTGGAATGTTATATTCTGTGTAACGCACTCCAGCACCTGTTGGAATGTTATATTCTGTGTAACACACTCCAGTACCTGCTGGAATGTTATATTCTGTGTAACACACTCCAGCCCCTGCTGGAATGTTATATTCTGTGTAACGCACTCCAGTACCTGCTGGAATGTTATATTCTGTGTAACACACTCCAGTACCTGCTGGAATGTTATATTCTGTGTAACGCACTCCAGCACCTGCTGGAATGTTATATTCTGTGTAACACACTCCAGCACCTGCTGGAATGTTATATTCTGTGTAACGCACTCCAGCACCTGCTGGAATGTTATATTCTGTGTAACACACTCCAGCACCTGTTGGAATGTTATATTCTGTGTAACGCACTCCAGCACCTGCTGGAATGTTATATTCTGTGTAACGCACTCCAGCACCTGCTGGAATGTTATATTCTGTGTAACGCACTCCAGCACCTGCTGGAATGTTATATTCTGTGTAACACACTCCAGCACCTGTTGGAATGTTATATTCTCTCATCACCAATAAATGCGATAAAATTAATGAATTGTGAAACGACTCATAAATGTACAAGATATGTCGAAGTATTTTATCCACAGTAGTACATTACAAACCATTCTGGAAAAATAACCTGACTTTACTCACTATAAATAATGCATTATCACTTGTGTACTCACCTATTTGTGTGTGTGTGTGTGTGTATGTGTGTGTGTGTGTGTTTGTGTGTGTGTGTGTGTGTGTGTGTGTGTGTGTGTGTGTGTGTGTGTGTGTGTGTGTGTGTGTGTGTGTTTGTGTGTGTGTGTGTGTGTGTGTGTGTACTCACCTAATTGTGGTTGCAGGGGTCGAGACTCAGCTCCTGGCCCCGCCTCTTCACTGATCGCTACTGGATCCTCTCTCTCTTTGCTTCCTGAGCTTTGTCATACCTCTTCTTAAAACTATGTATGGTTCCTGCCTCCACTACTTCACTTGCTAGGCTATTCCACTTGCTGACAACTCTATGACTGAAGAAATACTTCCTAACGTGTGTGTGTGTGTGTGTGTGTGTGTGTGTGTGTGTGTGTGTGTGTGTAGTCACCTAGTTGTGGTTGCAGGCGTCGAGCCACAGCTCCTGGCCCTGCCTCTTCACCGGCCGCCACTCTGTCACTCTTTCTGCTACACGATTATTATTATTATTATAATCAAGGGGAAGCGCTAAACCCGGAGGATTATACAGCGCCTGAGGGGGGGATGTGGAAGGCATTCAGGCTTAATTCGGGGAACTGGAGCAGAGATCCAATTCCCTAAATCAAGAGCCCCTCACCAACATCAAGGAACCTTCCTTGAGGGGTTCTGCTACACGAGATTTATCATATCTCTTCTTAAAGCCATGTATGGTTCCTGCCTCCACTACATCACTACCCAGACTATTCCACTTCCTGACAACTCTGTGACTGAAGAAATAGTTCTTAATTAACATCCCTGTGGTTCATCTGAGTCTTCAACTTCCAACTGTGACCCCTTGTTGCTATGTCCCATCTCCGGAACATTCTGTCTCTGTCCACCTTATTGATTCCTCTCAGTATTTTATATGTCGTTATCATATTCCCCTTATCTCTCCCATCTTCCCATCTTCTGTGTCAAAGGCCTTCTTACAGTCCAAGAAGATGCAATCAATCCACCCCTCTCTCTCGTGTCTTACTTCTGTTACTTTACCATAAAACTCCAGAAGGTTTGTGACACAGGATTTGCCTTCCATGAATCTGTGCTGGTTGGCGTTTATACTCTTGCTCCATTCCAGGTGCTCCACCACTCTCTTCCTGATAATCTTCTCCATAACTTTGCATACTATACACGTCAGTGACACAGGTCTAAAGTTTAGTGCCTTTTTTCTGTCTCCTTTTTTAAAAATGGGAACTACATTTGCCATCTTCCATACCTCAGGTAATTACCCAGTTTCCAGGGATGTGTTGAAGATTGTGGTAAGTGGCACACACAGCATTTCTGCTCCCTCTCTAAGGACCCACGGGGAGATGTCCAGTCCCATTGCCTTTGAGGTATCGATGTCCCTTAGCAGCTTCTTCACCTCTTCCTCATTTGTTTGTATGTCATGCAACACTTGTTGGTATATTCCTTGCTGGTGTCCCCCTCTGTTCTGTCCTCCAAGAGGCCTTCCTGTCTCCACTGTAAATACTTCCTTAAATCTCATATTGAGCTCCTCATATACTTCTTGATCGTTTCTTGTGAGTTCCCACATTCTTTCCTCAGCCTTATCACCTGGTCTTTGACTGTTGTCTTCCTCCTAATGTGGCTATACAGCAGTTTCGGGTCAGACTTGACTTTCGATGCTGTCATTCTCGCACTGTCGCTGGGCCTCCCTCCTTATCTGCGCATGCTCGTTTCTGGCTCTTCTACTAATCTCCTTATTTTCCTGAGTCCTTTGCCTCCTGTACCTTTTTCATTCTCTGGTGCACTTAGTTTTTTCCTCCCTACACCTTCGGGTAAACCAAAGACTCGCTTTGGTCTTCCTATTATTTCTATTTCCCTTGGGAACAAACCTTTCCTCTGCCTCCTTGCACTTTGTTGTTACATATTCCATCATCTCGTTTACTGATTTTCCTACCAGTTTTCTGTTTCACTGAACCTCCTGCAGGAAGTTCCTCATACCTGTGTAGTCCCCCCTTTTATAGTTTGGCTTTTCCCATTCAATTCCTGTTGCCTTCTCCACTTGTAGCTCTACTATATAATCAAAACTCAGAACCACATGATCGCTAACTCCAAGGGGCCTCTTGTAATTGATGTCCTCAATATCTGAACTGCGCAGGGTGAACACAAGATCCAGTCTTGCTGGCTCATCCTCTCCTCTCTCTCTGGTAGTGTCCCTGACATGTTGATGCATGAGGTTTTCAAGTATCACATCCATCATCTTGGCTCTCCATGTTTCGGGACCCCCATGTGGCTCCAGGTTTTCCCAGTCGATCTCCCTGTGGTTGAAATCACCCATTACCAGTAACTTTGCTCTGCTCGAGTGAACTCTTCTTGCCACCTCAACCAGCGTGTCCACCATCGCTCTGTTGTTTTCTTCGTACCCCTCTCTTGGCCTCCTGCAGTTCTGTGGTGGGTTATACATCACTCCAATGACTACTTTATGTTCTCCAGACTGAATTGTGCCCACTATGTAGTCCCTTTCTCCAATCATGTCCATGCCTTCCATTTCCTCAAATCCCCATCGGTTTTTTATGAGCAGTGCAACCCCTCCTCCCCCTCTACTCCTATCTTTCCTCAGGATCTGATATCCCAGTGGGAAGATTGCATCTGTTATTGTCTCAGCAAGTTTCGTTTCTGTGACTGCTATGATGTCTGGGGATTTCTCGCTGATTCTTTCATGCCACTCCTCATATTTATTCGTTATTCCATCTGCGTTTGTGTACCAAACCTTCAGCTTCTTTTTTATCACTGTGGTCCTGGGGGAATATTGGGGTTGGGGGAGTGAGAGCCTTGGTGGGGGCCTATGGGGGGCTGTAGTGTGGGTGGGGTTTGTGATGAGGGGGTGGGGTCAGAATACCCATTGGGGGCAGCTGTTGGGGTGAGGTTTTTGATGTGGGGGTTGGTGGCAGAGGGAACAGTGTGTGGGTTCTGGTTTAGATTGCTCAGTTGCGTTGGGATTGTCGTGGTTGGAGCCCTTCTGCGGGAGTTTCTGTGGGGTGTGATTGCAATTCCTCCTGTGTGTGACCTAATTCATGTCTGCATACATAATTCATTACAGTTGTAACCAGATATGGACACGTAAACAGTCCATTACCACTGTAACTTGCTCAGCTATCAAAACTTTGTGGCCCAGTCCCTGGACCCATTATGTACCTCTTGTAACGTTGAGGTATAGTACCTGGACTCATGATGTACCTCTGTAAATTACAGAGGTACATAATGAGTCCAGGTACTATATCTCAATATTAGACTGTAATATTGAGATATAGTCCCTGGAATTATGTGCTTCAGTAATCTTTTGACTACTGCCCACAGGATGGGTTGATGTGCATAATGAAGATATTAAAATCTTCACAACCACCACTATCCCTGTTGGTATACATATAAATGTAGTTGAATGGAATCCTCTATAGACACTGTTTTGCTCACAAATTGGACTTTATGAAGTCACAGATGGATAAAATTATCTCTAGAAGTGAACATAAAAACAGGTAATGTTGGGGTTAAGCGCAGGTATAGTCTTCGTTTGGTTCCATTGATTTCCAGAGGATCAACTAATTTACAGAAAGTGTTAGAGACCATTGTTGTGACACTGTTGAAGAGACCGTTGTTGCGACACTCTTAACAATACCGTTGTTGTGACGCTGTTGACAATACCGTTGTTGTGACACTGTTGACAATACCGTTGTTGTGACGCTGTTGACAATACCGTTGTTGTGACGCTGTTAAAAATACCATTGTGACACTGTTGAAAATACCTTTGTTGTGACACTGTTGACAGTGAGGTCAGTGGTCAGTACACTGAGGTCAGTGGTCACCTGCGGTCATACCTGTCCTGAGCTCTCTTGAGAGTTAGCATGGGGTGTTACCAAGCACCATGGCTTATTGTAGTGTTTTAGAATCTCAGGTTCAGGTGTTGAAGGAGGAGGTTCAACTTCTTCAGGAGGAAAATAGGAGGCTGAAGCTTCGCCTAGATGAGTGTGGGAGTGAGTGTGAGAAGGATTTAGCTGGTAAGGAGGAAATGGTCACTAGCAGTGATAGTGGCAGCCGCTTTAAGTGGCAAGTGGTTCACAGTTCAGGAAGAAGGAAGATAAGGAGGGTTAACAGAGATGTGAAGGTAGGAAATAGATTCTCTGTTCTCCAGGACGAGTGTACTTCAGTGGTTAGTGAGGTTGAAGGTACCACTGATACCCCTGCTAATCAAGGTAAGAAAATTTTAATAGGAGATTCTCAGGTAAGATATATGGACTGTGCTTTTTGTAACAGAGACAGAAAGGTCAGAGAGTGTGCCTTCCTGGAGCTGGTGTTGGTGACATAGTCAGCAGGTTGGATAATATTATGGCAGGTAATGAGAACAAACCCATTATCTTAGTGCTGGGGGCAATGGCATTGGGAAGGGCAAGAGACAGGAGCTGCTGGATAAGTACAGGTCAGCCATAGAAATAGTTAGGTCTAAGAGAGGGATCCCAGTCATATGTAGCATCTTGCCTAGAAAGGGAGTGGGCAATGAATGGATGTCTAGGGCAATTGATATAAACTGCTGTCTAGACAGGTACTGCAAGAAACTTGCAATCCCATTCATTGATAACTGAGACCTATTCTTTGGCAAACGTGATATGTATGCAAGGGATGGGGTTCATCTCTCTGGGAATGGAGTGGTTGCATTAGCTAGTTCAGTTGAGAGGGTAATTGATGACTTGTCTAGGAATTTAAACTGATAGATTAAAGAGGTGTAGGTGTTTGTGGGAAACAATCAGGCTGCAGTATTAGGGTTAAAAACAGCAGTTATTACCGGGATACTCAGGGATATGTTTAAAAGACAATATTCAAAATAAAGTTGCTAGAAATGGCAAATTAATTGATCAACAAAGAGAGATAGTAGAGGGCAACGAGTGACTAGCTCCCTTAAGGTTTACTACACAAATATTAGGAGTCTAAGAAATAAGATAGATGAGCTAAGATTACTTGCAAGTGTAGGTAATATAGATATTATTGCCTTCTGAATGCAACATACAGGGTTATAAACTATTCCACACTGATAGGGTCAACAGGAAGGGAGGTGGAGTGGCGATGTATGTCAGAGAAAATTTAAATTGTTGTCTTAGACATGATATAAGATTAGAAACATCGAACACAGAATCTGTTTGGCTACAGTTTCTCGAGGCTCATGACAAATTAATTTTGGGTGTGATTTATAGGCCCCCAAACCTTGATAGGGAGTGCAGTAAGCTGCTATGAGACGAAATTCATAAGGCATCTAGATATAAAAATGTGATAATGGGAGATTTTAACTTTAGACAAATTAATTGGAACAATATGACAGGAAATCTTGAGTCTAGTGACTTTCTTGATACGGTTCAGGATTGCTTTTTAGAACAGGTTGTGACAGAACCAACTAGAGGAAACAATCTGCTTGACTTGGTTCTTGCCAACAAAGATTCACTAACTAATAATCTTGAGGTTAATAATGAGCTTGGGGAAAGTGATCACAAATCACTTAGTTTCAATATATCATGGAATTACCCAGATAACTGCAATCAAATCTGTCCCAGATTTTTGCTTGGCTGACTTCATGGGACTGAGAAATTACCTGGGCGGGCTAAATTGGGATGTCCTGACTATGGGTCAGGTAGGTGATCTTGGTTGCCAATATGACGTTTTTTAGAGCATAGTTCTAGCTGCCCAGACAACTTTTGTTCCGAGTAGGGAAATTAGATCTAACAAAAATGACCCCAAATGGATGAACAATAGATTAAAACATCTCATTGGTCAAAAGAAAGGCATATATAGGCGTATCAAAAGAGGGGATGGGAAGTTAAGAAATCAATATATTCAATTAAAGAGAGAAACAAAGAAAGGAATAAGCAAAGCAAAAAGGGATTATGAGGCTAAGGTCGCAAGGGATTCAAAGACTAACCCAAAAGGGTTCTTTCAGGTATACAGAAGTAAGATTAGGTACAAGATAGGCCCACTTAAGAGTAACTCTGGTCAGATCACTGACAGTGATAAGGATATGTGTGAAATTCTCAATACCACCTACTTCCTCTCAGTTTTCACCCAGGAAAATACTAGCGATATTCCTGAAATAATAGATTATGTAGAACAGGACGATAATAAACTACGCACGATTGCAGTAACAAGTTACATGGTCCTCAGACAAATAGCGAAACTAAAACCTAACAAATCTCCAGACCCTGATGAACTGTTTGCAAGGGTGTTAAAGGAATGTAAAGAGGAGCTTAGCATACCTTTGGCTAATCTTTTTAACATATCACTACAAACTGGCATAGTGCCTGAGAAGTGGAAAATGGCAAATGTAATACCTATTGGTCCTTGGCTTCGAACTATAGACCAATAAGCCTTACCTCCATAGTGGGAAAATTTATGGAATCAATAATTGCCGAAGCAATTCGTAGCCATCTTGACAGGCACAGATTGATTAATGAATCTCAACACAGTTTTACAAAGGGGCGTTCCTGTCTTGCGAATTTACTAACTTTTTTCACTAAGGTGTTTGAGGAGGTAGATCTTGGTAATGAATATGATATTGTGTATATGGACTTCAGTAAGGCTTTCGATAGAGTTCCACATCAGAGGCTATTGAGGAAACTTAAGGCACACGGAATAGGAGGAGAAATTTTTTCCTGGGTAGAGGCATGGCTCACAAATAGGCAGCAGAGAGTTTGCATAAATGGGGAGAAATCAGAATGGGGGCATGTCACAAGCGGTGTTCCACAGGGGTCAGTGTTGGGCCCATTGTTGTTCACAATTTACATAAACGACATAGATGAGGGAATAAATAGCGACATAAGCAAATTTGCTGATGACACCAAAATAGGCTGTCCAATTCATTCTAATGAGGACACTAGAGCACTCCAGGATATGAATAGACTGATGCAATGGTCGGAAAAGTGGCAGATGCAGTTTAATATTGACAAATGCAAAGTTCTAAATGTTGGACAGTTAAATAACCATGCCACATATAAACTATATAATGTAGATCTTAATACTACTGATTGCGAAAAGAATTTAGGAGTTCTGGTTAGCAGTAATCTAAAACCAAGACAACAGTGCACTAGTGTTCGCAATAAAGCTAACAGAATTCTTGGCTTCATATCTAGAAGTATAAATAATAGAAGTCCTCAAGTTGTTCTTCAACTCTATATATCCTTGGTTAGACCTCATTTAGACTATGCTGCTCAGTTCTGGTCACCGTATTACAGAATGGATATAAATGCTCTGAAAAACGTACAGAGGAGGATGACAAAGATGATCCTAAGTATCAGAAATCTTCCCTATGAGGCATAGAATTAGGGGGATATGATCGAGGTGTATAAAAGGAAAACAGGAATAAATAAAGGGAATGTAAATAGCGTGCTGAAAATTTCCCGCCAAGACAGGACTTGAGGCAATGGTTTCAAGTTGGAACAATTCAGATTCAGGAAGGATATAGGAAAGCACTGGTTTGGTAATAGAGTTGTGGATGAGTGGAACAAACTCCCAAGTACAGTTATTGAGGCTAAAATGTTGTGTAGTTTTAAAAATAGGTTAGATAAATATGAGTGGTTGTGGGTGGGTGTGAGTTGGACCTGACTAGCTTGTGATGCTGGGTCTGGTGCTGTGCTCCTTCCTTGAGTGGAGGTGACCAGACTGGGTGGGTCATTGGGCTAATCCAGGGGGGAAGACATGGACCTGCTCCACATGGGTCAGTAGGCCTGTTGCAGTGTTCCTTCTTTCTTATGTTCTTATGTTGAGGGCAAACTCAAAGAAACTCCCCAGAGGATCATTTCTTTTGGATCAACAAGTAATGGGTTATTCCAGTTTATAAAGTGATTGTGGGAATTACAGTATATTGTGCTCCGTGGCCTGGTGGCAAAAGCTCTTGCTTCACATGGTGAGGGTCCGGGTTCGAGTCCCGGCGAAAGGTTGGAAACATCAAACGTGTTTCCTATGTTGTTTAAAATGGGTACCTGGGTGTTAGTGGACTGGTGTGAGTCGCATCCTGGGACAAAACTGACCTAATTTGCGGGAAATGCTCAGCATAGCAAACGGCTTTCTATATAGTAGTATGTCACTGATGTCAGCTATGGTCTGTATACTTTATACATGTACTTGTAGAAATAAATATTATATTATTATTATTAATGTTGACTATCATGCTGACATACTGATGCTCTGAGACTAGCTTGTGGAGTTCTCTAATTCTCACTTACATAGATTTTGTCACTGTTGTTACATGGGATTGTGTAGACTACTGTAGTTGTTACGTTAGTTGTGTTTCCGCCTGATGTCTTTGTAGTGGAGGCAGTGATGCTTATTATGTTTGCTTGTGTGTTTGGTAATCGAGATATTGGTACTGTCTCTTTACAGTGGCGTCACGTCAGGTCAAACTGGTAAGACCATTGTGCAATATTTAGGTATCTTTATTCCAAAATGTTCTGCTTACAGAGTAGGTTTCTTCAGTCAGATACAACTTCACATTGTTTCAGACTACAGAGCAGAACTCTTCTCCAGGCTGAGGGACTGACCCCATAGTTTGAGAGGAAGCGGAGAAAAGTCACTATTATTGATTGATTTCACTTTAAGCTTTGAAACTGTGTTGGTTATTTTTATAACACTCACGGTAGTTTACTTTAAAGGAGGGGTTTCGGATATAGGCAGTTTGGAGGGATATGTTGTGTATCTTTTTATGTATATGCTTCTAAACTGTTGTATTCTGAGCACCTCTGCAAAAACAGTGATAATGTGTGAGTATGGTGAAAGTGTTGAATGATGATGAAAGTATTTTCTTTTTGGGGATTTTCTTTCTTTTTTGGGTCACCCTGCCTCGGTAGGAGACGGCCGACTTGTTTAAAAAAAAAAAAAATATATATATATATATATATATATATATATTTTTTTTTTTTTCAACGAGTCGGCCGTCTCCTACCGAGGTAGGGTGACCCACCGAGGCAGGGTGACCCACCGAGGCAGGGTGACCCACCGAGGCAGGGTGACCCAAAAAAGAAAGAAAATCCCCAAAAAGAAAATACTTTCATCATCATTCAACACTTTCACCATACTCACACATTATCACTGTTTTTGCAGAGGTGCTCAGAATACAACAGTTTAAAAGCATACACATATAAAGCTACACAACATATCCCTCCAAACTGCCAATATCCCAAACCCCTCCTTTAAAGTGCAGGCATTGTACTTCCCATTTCCAGGACTCAAGTCCGACTATATGAAAATAACCGGTTTCCCTGAATCCCTTCACTAAATATTACCCTGCTCACACTCCAACAGATCATCAGGTCCCAAGTACCATTCGTCTCCATTCACTCCTATCTAACACGCTCACGCACGCTTGCTGGAAGTCCAAGCCCCTTGCCCACAAAACCTCCTTTACCCCCTCTCTCCAACCCTTTCGAGGACGACCCCTACCCCGCCTTCCTTCCCCTATAGATTTATATGCTTTCCATGTCATTCTACTTTGATCCATTCTCTCTAAATGACCAAACCACCTCAACAACCCCTCTTCTGCCCTCTGACTAATACTTTTATTAACTCCACACCTTTTCCTAATTTCCACACTCCAAATTTTCTGCATAATATTTACACCACACATTGCCCTTAAACAGGACATCTCCACTGCCTCCAACCGTCTCCTCGCTGCTGCATTTACCACCCAAGCTTCACATCCATATAAGAGTGTTGGTACTACTATACTTTCATACATTCCCTTCTGTGCCTCCATAGATAATGTTTTTTGACTCCACATATACCTCAATGCACAACTCACCTTTTTTCCCTCACCAATTCTATGATTAACCTCATCCTTCATAAATCCATCCGCCGACACGTCAACTCCCAAGTATCTGAAAACATTCACTTCTTCCATACTCCTCCTCCCCAATTTGATATCCAATTTTTCTTTATCTAAATCATTTGATACCCTCATCACCTTACTCTTTTCTATGTTCACTTTCAACTTTCTACCTTTACACACATTCTCAAACTCATCCACTAACCTTTGCAATTTTTCTTTAGAATCTCCCATAAGCACAGTATCATCAGCAAAAAGTAACTGTGTCAATTCCCATTTTGAATTTGATTCCCCAAAATTTAATCCCACCCCTCTCCTGAACACCCTAGCATTTACTTCCTTTACAACCCCATCTATAAATATATTAAACAACCATGGTGACATTACACATCCCTGTCTAAGACCTACTTTTACCGGGAAGTAGTCTCCCTCTCTTCTACACACCCTAACCTGAGCCTCACTATCCTCATAAAAACTCTTTACAGCATTTAATAACTTACCACCTATTCCATACACTTGCAACATCTGCCACATTGCTCCTCTATCCACTCTATCATATGCCTTTTCTAAATCCATAAATGCAATAAAAACTTCCCTACCTTTATCTAAATACTGTTCAAATATATGCTTCAATGTAAACACTTGATCTACACATCCCCTACCCACTCTGAAACCTCCTTGCTCATCCGCAATCCTACATTCTGTCTTACCTCTAAGTCTTTCAATTATAACCCTACCGTACACTTTTCCTGGTATACTCAGTAAACTTATTCCTCAATAATTTTTACAGTCTCTTTTGTCCCCTTTCCCTTTATATAAAGGGACTATACATGCTCTCCGCCAATCCCTAGGTACCTTCCCCTCTTTCATACATTTATTAAACAAAAGTACCAACCACTCCAACACTATATTCCCCCCTGCTTTTAACATTTCTGTCATGATCCCATCAGTTCCAGCTGCTTTACCATCTTTCATTCTACGTAATGCCTCACGTACCTCCCCCACACTTACATTCTGCTCTTCTTCACTCCTAAAAGATGGTATACCTCCCTGACCAGTGCATGAAATTACTGCCTCTCTTTCTTCCTTAACATTTAAAAGTTCCTCAAAATATTCTCGCCATCTACCTAATACCTCCATCTCCCCATCTACTAACTCCCCTACTCTGTTTTTAACTGACAAATCCATACTTTCCCTAGGCTTTCTTAACTTGTTTACCTCACTTCAAAATTTTTTCTTATTTTCATTAAAATTTCTTGACAGTGCCTCTCCCACTCTATCATCTGCTCTCCTTTTGCACTCTCTCACCACTCTTTACCTTTCTTTTACTCTCCATATACTCTGGTCTTCTTATAACACTTCTGCTTTGTAAAAACCTCTCATAAGCTACCTTTTCCTCTTTTATCACACCCTTTACTTCATCATTCCACCAATCACTCCTCTTTCCTCCTGCCCCCACCCTCCTATAACCACAAACTTCTGCCCCACATTCTAATACTGCATTTTTAAAACTATTCCAACCCTCTTCAACCCCCCCACTACTCATCTTTGCACTAGCCCACCTTTCTGCCAATAGTCGCTTATATCTCACCCGAACTTCCTCCTCCCTTAGTTTATACACTTTCACCTCCCTCTTACTTGTTGTTACCACCTTCCTCTTTTCCCATCTACCTCTTACTCTAACTGTAGCTACAACTAAATAATGATCCGATATATCAGTTGCCCCTCTATAAACATGTACATCCTGGAGCCTACCCATCAACCTTTTATCCACCAATACATAATCTAATAAACTACTTTCATTACGTGCTACATCATACCTTGTATATTTATTTATCCTCTTTTTCATAAAATATGTATTACTTATTACCAAATCTCTTTCTACACATAGCTCAATTAAAGGCTCCCCATTTACATTTACCCCTGGCACCCCAAATTTTCCTACTACTCCCCTATAACATTTTTACCCACTTTAGCATTGAAATCCCCAACCACCATTACTCTCACACTTGATTCAAGACTCCCCACGCATTCACTCAACATTTCCCAAAATCTCTCTCTCTCCTCTACACTTCTCTCTTCTCCAGGTGCATACACACTTATTATAACCCACTTTTCACATCCAATCTTTATTTTACTCCACATAATCCTTGAATTAATACATTTAGAGTCCCTCTTTTCCTGCCATAGTTTATCCTTCAACATTATTGCTACTCCTTCTTTAGCTCTAACTCTATTTGAAACCCCTGACCTAATCCCATTTATTCCTCTCCATTGAAACTCTCCCACCCCCTTCAGCTTTGTTTCACTTAAAGCCAGGACATCCAGTTTCTTCTCATTCATAATATCCACAATCATCTCTTTCTTATCATTTGCACAACATCCACACACATTCAGACTTCCCACTTTGACAATTTTCTTCTTCTTATTCTTTTATTTATATATATTTATATATATATATATATATATATATATATATATATATATATATATTTATATATATATATATAAATATACATATATATATATATATATATATATATATATATATATATATATCTTCTTCTTTCTTTCAACACACCGGCCGTATCCCACCGAGGCGGGGTGGCCCAAAAGGAAAAACGAAAGTTTCTCCTTTTACATTTAGTAATATATACAGGAGAAGAGGTTACTAGCCCCTTGCTCCCGGCATTTTAGTCGCCTCTTACAACACGCATGGCTTACGGAGGAAGAATTCTGTTCCACTTCCCCATGGAGATAAGAGGAAATAAACAAGAATAAGAACTAGAAAGAAAATAGAAGAAAACCCAGAGGGGTGTGTATATATGTGCTTGTACATGTATGTGTAGTGTGACCTAAGTGTAAGTAGAAGTAGCAAGACGTACCTGAAATCTTGCATGTTCATGAGACAGAAAAAAGGACACCAGCAATCCTACCATCATGTAAAACAATTACAGGCTTTCGTTTTACACTCACTTGGCAGGACGGTAGTACCTCCCTGGGCGGTTGCTGTCTACCAACCTACTACCTATACATATATATATATATATATATATATATATATATATATATATATGTGTGTGTACAGTGGACCCCCGGTTAACGATATTTTTTCACTCCAGAAGTATGTTCAGGTGCCAGTACTGACCGAATTTGTTCCCATAAGAAATATTGTGAAGTAGATTAGTCCATTTCAGACCCCCAAACATACACGTACAAACGCACTTACATAAATACACTTACATAATTGGTCGCATTCGGAGGTAATCGTTATGCGGGGGTCCACTGTATATATATATATATATATGACTCACGAAATCGTAATGACACGATTGCAAACAAACCATACCATGGGCGGGATTTGAACCCGCGGTCAGAGAGTCTCAAAACTCCAGACCGTCGCGTTAGCCACTGGGCCAGCTAGCTTCAATAAGATTTGTGTCATTACAATTTCGTGAGTCATATTGATGGCTTTGAGGGGACTTGAGCTAGAGTTCGTCACGGCCATGCTAGCGGGAGATTCGTCTGTAAAAACTTGCATTTGTGGACACAGTGGTGCCTATGCTAACCTTCCTATGGTGTAGAAATACACCTAGTTGGATGAATCATATTGAAGCTAGCTGGCCCAGTGGCTAACGCGACGGTCTGGAGTTTTGAGACTCTCTGACAGCGGGTTCAAATCCCACCTGTGGTATGGTTTGTTTGCAATTGTGTCATTACAATTTCGTGAGTCATGTTGACAGCTTTGAGGGGACTTGAGCTAGAGTTCGTCACGGCCATGCTAGCGAGAGATTTGTCTGTAAAAACTTGCATTTGTGGACACAGTGGTCCCTATGCTAACCTTCCTATGGTGTAGAAATACACCTAGTTGGACGAATCTTATTGAAGCTAGCTGGCCCAGTGGCTAACGCAACGGTCTGGAGTTTTGAGACTCTCTGACCGCGGGTTCAAATCCAGCCCGTGGTATGGTAAGATATGAAGCTTGTATCCTAAACTATGTAATACTTATTCTCCACCTAGACACCTTTTGTATTTAAGGTCTCAAACTTTATTTCATTGGATTATCACATAGTTGTAATCCCAAAACTATTAATATTTCACTCAATTCAAGGGATACCTAGACCTGATCTTATTCTGACAACTTGTTACGAAAACCAGAAACAGGCTGAATGCTAGAGGGGGATACCTAGTATTCTCTGGAGATTTTTTTATTATTTTATTATCACACCGGCCGATTCCCACCAAGGCAGGGTGGCCCGAAAAAGAAAAACTTTCACCATCATTCACTCCATCACTGTCTTGCCAGAAGGGTGCTTTACACTGGAGATAAATATACTTAATAGATATCACCTTTTTGTAACAACTACTGGCATGGACACAGATCTTCTGGTGACTACTGGGCCGAGTACTTCTTTTGGTGACTGCCAGACTGAGTAGAGATCTGCTGACTACTGGACTGAGTGCACATCATCTGTGACTACTGGCCTTAGTACAGATCTTCTGGTGATTATCAGACTGAATAGAGATCTGCTGACTACTGGGCTGAGTACAAATCTGCTGAGTACAGATATTCTGGTGACTACCAGGCTGAGTACAGATCTTGTGGTGACTAATGGGCAGACTACAGATCTTCTGGTGACTACTGGGCCGAGTACAGATCTTCTAGTCACTGCCAGACTGAGTAGTGATCTGGGGAATACTGGGCTGAGTACAAATCTTCTGGTGACTGCCAGACTAAGCAGATATCTGGTGACTACTGGGTTGAGTACAGATCTAGTGACTGCCAAACTGAACAGAGATCTGGTGACTTCTGGGCTGAGTACAGATCTGATGACTTCCAGACTGAGTGGTCTGATGACTACAGGGCTGAGCACAGATTTTATGGTGACTACTGTGCTGAGTACAGATCTTTTGTTGACCACTGAGCTGGGTACAGATCTTCTGGTAACAGACTGAGTAGAGGTTTCCCAGTAATTGGCAGACTGAGTAGAGATCTGGTGACTACTGGGTTGAGTACAGATCTCCTGGTGATGGGCAGACTGAGCAGAATTCTCTTGATGATCACTAGAGTAGACATCTGGTGATTACTGGATTTTAGCTCACTTCACCAGTCAATAAGATCTGGACAATGATAGATATCAAACTGTGTTTGATATCTACACCTTGTATAAAGAACTTTTCTGTAACTGCAGTTGATAAAGTTCATCCACAAATGAATAACAGGTAGAAAGGTCTGCAGTTGATGACTGGATGACAAACTGCAGTGATTTAAGAAACACTAAAAACATATGAAATTAGTAATATGTTTAAATCTACTAATTGTCTCCCACTAGGGTAGAGTGACACACACACAAATTCACCATCATTCAGTCAATTACTGTGTTACCAGAAGTGTGCTGACATCACAAGAACCTCCAGCTATATTCTCCTCACCTCTACTGGACCATCATGTCTGCTGACATTCTTCTCACCTTTCCATTGGATAATCATGTCTTCTGACATTCTCCTCACTACTGGACCATCATGTCTACTGACATTTTTCTCACCTATCCACTGGACCATCATGTCTTGTGACAATCTTTTCACCTCTCCAATAGACCATCATGTCTTCTGGTCCCCACAGATCAGTGCAAAGGGACTAGGTAGCCCATGACTGACAAATAGCATCCTTAGATCCTTAGCTAAGAAACATCATTCTGAAGAACAATATAGACAGGGTTTAATAACTAAAGAACTTAGTAAAAGCCATACATCAGTCCTTACCAAACTAGTAAGGAAGTCCTAACAATGGTATTATTCTAAGAGATTCAATGAAACAAGAGATATAGAAAAAGACCTGGAAAACTCTCTCTCAAAACCTGGGTTCTCAGCAGTTGACCAAAACCAGAGATATTGTTCTAACGAAACTCGAGAACCTACATCTCCAGCCTATTGAAACAGACATTAAGTTAAATTATTTCTTCTCTACCACAGGATCAAGTCTAGCTAACAAAATTCCAAGCACTAATACCTGAGTGAGTGATTACTAAGATGGAAACTTCCCAGTATCCCTCTATCTTGCCCCAACCCAGCCCACCCACCATTATATTTTTATTTAACAAATCACTAGAACCAGCACTTTCCTAACATGACTTAAAATAACAAGAGTTACTGGTGGCTAAAGCTTCCGCTTCACACATGGAGGGCCCGGGTTCGATTCCCGGCGGGTGGAAACATTTCGACACGTTTCCTTACACCTGTTGTCCTGTTCACCTAGCAGCAAATAGGTACCTGGGTGTTAGTCGACTGGTGTGGGTCGCATCCTGGGGGACAAGATTAAGGACCCCAATGGAAATAAGTTAGACAGTCCTCGATGACGCACTGACTTTCTTGGGTTATCCTGGGTGGCTAACCCTCCGGGGTTAAAAATCCGAACGAAATCTTATCTTATCTTACCTGATACACAAAGGTTCAAGTGAAGAATTAGACACGTGCAATATATAGGTATCTTTATTAATACAAGGACATAATTATGTCCTTGAATTTATATTGATAAAGTCACTGGATGGTGAAACATGTACAATAAAGATACCCAGATGTTGCACATGTGTAAATAATTATATAAAACCACTAAATATTCTCAACCAGTTTCGTTTTGGGTGAAACAAAAGCACAAACGACACAATCATAAAATGCTAGACTTACTTTACACAGCTCTTGAAAATTGTAAGGTAGTAGGTTGGTAGACAGTAACCGCTGTCTACCGACCTACTATTGTTTGACCACTTAGAGAACATACTGTATATATAAGCAATCAATTAGCTATTGTATTTTCAGTCTTAAGACAGGATTAAGTTTGTCTGAAATGCTTTGTATACCAAGGGGCTTTCTGCATGCTCGCCTAAATGTCGCCTATCTCTGAACAAACACTGTATCATGCTGAAATAATTATGATTTGTAAATGGTCCAGGATCAAACAAAACATCTAAAGTTTCTCCAAATTGTTGGATAAAAGGAAAATATGTAGCTTAACCCGTAAACGATCCAAGCAGATCTATGTTCACGTGTAGTGCTCCAAAAATAGATCTACGCTTTTTTACATATTTTCAAACATAACAAAAAAAAAAAAGATCTTTTTTTACATACTATCAAATGTTGAAAAAACGTATATATACGTTTGGACCGTTTACGGGTTAATAATGACAAAAAAATCAGATGCATTATTTATTCAGTAATAAATCAATTTCAGTATTTAATACAATAAATCAGTGAATTATACAGTTCAACACATAGATCAATAAACAGCAAAAGCAAGTCACTAGAGTATGCACTTGGGTAATGGTTTTAGGTGATTTAGCTGTCACTAAATTCCTCTTCATCGCTGAAGTAAGACGACTGTTTGATCTTAGTTCTGTGTGTTGCTGTTGTTGTTGGTTCACTCTTCAAGTGTTCCCCACTTGACAACCTCTTAGTAAACACCTCGGCCTCGTGCAACTCTTGCTGTAAACATTAACTATTATCATTATCAGGAAAAGTAGGCCTCAGACAAGGATGTGTGACGTCACCATGGTTGTTCAATACAATATTTGTAGATGGGGTTGTAAGAGAAGTGAATGTTCGGGTGCTGGCAAGAGGTGTAGAGTTAAAAGATAACGAATCTAACACAAAATGGGGATTGTCACAGTTGCTCTTGGCTGATGACACTGTGATTTTGGGAGATTTTGAAGTGGAGTTGCATTAGTTGGTTGATGAGTTTGGTATGGTATGTAAACGAAGAAAGAGTAGGAAAGAGTAGAGGTGATGAGGATTACAAAAAAATTAGGTAACAAAAGATTGCACATCAGATTGAAGAGAGAGAATATGGAGGAGGTGAATGTATTCAGATAGTATTTAGGAGTGGACGTGTCAGCAGATGAGTCTATGAAAGATGAGGTGAATCATAGAATTGAACTTGTCCATGGAAGCAAAGAGGAGAATGTATGAAAGTATAGTTATACCAACACTCTTATATGGGTGTGAAACATGGGTGGTGAATGTTGCAACAAGGAGAAGCCTGGAGGCAGTGGAGATGTCATGTCTGAGGGCAATGTGTGGTGTGAATATAGTGCAGAAAATTCATAGTTTGGAAATTAGGAGGGGGTGTGGGATTACCAAAACTATTATCCAGAGGGCTGAGGAGGGGTTGTTGAGGTGTTCGGACATGTAGAGAGGGTGGAAGGAAATAGAATGACTTATGAAGGTAGGAAATACAGTGTATGCATGCTGAAGGATAGGTGGGGATGTAACAGTCTTGGAGGTGAGAAGTACAGTGCCTGCACTCTGAAGGATAAGTGAGGGGTAAAGGAGAGTTTGTGTGTGAGGGGTTTGGACTTCCAGCAAGCATGTGTGAGCATGTTAGATAGGAGCAAATGGAGACAAATGCTTTTTAGGATGCCACATGCTGTTGGAGTGTGAGCAAAGTAATATTTATGAAGGGATTCAGGGAAACCGGCAGGCTGGACTTGAGTCCTGGAGATGGGAAGTACAGTGCCTGCACTCTGAAGGAGGAATGTTAATGTTGCAGTTTTATAGCTGTAGTGTAAGCGCACCTCTGGCAAGACAGTTATGGAGTGAGTGATGGAGAAAGTTTTTCTTTTTCAAGCCACTCTACTTTGGTGGGAAACGGCCAATGTATAATAAAAATTAATAAAAAAATTTTTATAATTATTATATTGTAATTATTATATTATTGTAATTACAATAATAGGTAGTTGTTAGAAACAATTAAACTCAGTGAACATGGTATGTCGATGGTAATAATATGGCTGTAAGCTACACTGTTTGTAGCTGGTAGGTATATGCCTGGGATGTAGTCCCTCTGGGACTACAAATAAATACTTCTAACCAACAAGAGTCTTCAATAAAGGTATGTAATGTTCATTTATGTATGTAAAATTATAGTTATTCTCTATAAAAATGTATTTTTTGTTAATATTTTTGGATGTCTGAAACAGATTAACTGGATTTACATTATTTCTTATGGGAAATATTACTTCAGTTTTCAGCCATTTTGGATTTAGGCCAACCTTCTGGAATGGATTAATTACAAAAACCAAGGGTCTACTGCATTATTATTGTTGTTATGAATATTATTATTATTAATTATTATTCTTTCTTTCAACACACCGGCCGTATCCCACCGAGGCGGGGTGGCCCAAAAGGAAAAACGAAAGTTTCTCCTTTTACATTTAGTAATATATACAGGAGAAGAGGTTACTAGCCCCCTGCTCCCGGCATTTTAGTTGCCTCTTACAACACGCATGGCTTACGGAGGAAGAATTCTGTTCCACTTCCCCATGGAGATAAGAGGAAATAAACAAGAATAAGAACTAGAAAGAAAATAGAAGAAAACCCAGAGGGGTGTGTATATATGTGCTTGTACATGTATGTGTAGTGTGACCTAAGTGTAAGTAGAAGTAGCAAGACGTACCTGAAATCTTGCATGTTCATGAGACAGAAAAAAGGACACCAGCAATCCTACCATCATGTAAAACAATTACAGGCTTTCGTTTTACACTCACTTGGCAGGACGGTAGTACCTCCCTGGGCGGTTGCTGTCTACCAATTAATTATTATTATTGGTATATAACACAATGGCCACCCAGAGACATATACAAAAGAGGAAACACATTCACTGAAACTGATTCAATACCTGTCTTACAGAAACAGGCACTGTACTTCTCACCTCCAGAACTGTAACATCCTCACTCATCCTTCAGAGAACAGGCATTGTACTTCCCACCTCCAGAACTGTAACATCCTCACTCATCCTTCAGAGAACAGGCATTGTACTTCTCACCTCCAGAACTGTAACATCCTCACTCATCCTTCAGAGAACAGGCATTGTACTTCCCACCTCCAGAACTGTAACATCCTCACTCATCCTTCAGAGAACAGGCACTGTACTTCCCACCTCCAGAACTGTAACATCCTCACTCATCCTTCAGAGAACAGGCACTGTACTTCCCACCTCCAGAACTGTAACATCCTCACTCATCCTTCAGAGAACAGGCACTGTACTTCCCACCTCCAGAACTGTAACATCCTCACTCATCCTTCAGAGAACAGGCACTGTACTGCCCACCTCCAGAACTGTAACATCCTCACTCATCCTTCAGAGAACAGGCACTGTACTTCCCACCTCCAGAACTGTAACATCCTCACTCATCCTTCAGAGAACAGGCACTGTATTGCCCACCTCCAGAAGTGTAACATCCTCACTCATCCTTCAGAGAACAGGCACTGTACTTCCCACCTCCAGAACTGTAACATCCTCACTCATCCTTCAGAGAACAGGCACTGTACTTCCCACCTCCAGAACTGTAACATCCTCACTCATCCTTCAGAGAACAGGCACTGTACTTCCCACCTCCAGAACTGTAACATCCTCACTCATCCTTCAGAGAACAGGCACTGTACTTCCCACCTCCAGAACTGTAACATCCTCACATATCCTTCAGAATACAGGCACTGAACTGCCCACCTCCAGAAGTGTAACATTCTCACAGTAGCATACCAGGCCAGGGTAGACAGAAGCATACCAGGCCAGGGTAGACAGAAGCATACCAGGCCAGGGTAGACAGAAGCATACCAGGCCAGGGTAGACAGAAGCATACCAGGCCAGGGCAGACAGAGAATGTTGGAGATGTAAGTAGTATAGAGAGTGAACTAAGAACCCTCCAAGCCAGCTATCAGGACAATAGTCAAATATTATATAAAAGCACCTGGTGAATTTCATGATATGTAAAAACTAAATGACTTACCCCATATCTTAGCTTAAAACTAAGATGCTTTCCTGGTATCTTCTATAAGAATAAGATGACTGACTTACATGGTATCTTAATAAAACAAGATAACTTGCCTGATATCTTATAGCTTCACTTAAAGATTCATCTTCAAAGTTGACCTCGTCATCATCTTCCTCACCATCGTCATCACTACCTGGTAATCTCCGGGACTTTTGTGAGCTCTCAGAAAATACTTGTCTTCTCTTTTTGGATTTTTTCTTCACTGGTTCTCTATCTCCCAGGATGTTCTTCGGGCAAGAATAACTTAAGTGACCGGCTTCGCCACACTCGTAACATCTGCAGAAGAATAGGAAATACAGTAGTGCCCCAGTATCCACAGGAGATATGATCCAAGACCTATTAAGGATACCTCAAACTGTGGATAGTTAGCAAACCCTATAGAGGTGGGTCCCCCACTTTAGAGTGCTTCACTTAAGAGCATTTCACTTTAGTGTTTCTTTTACAGCTCTTCACTTTACAGTGTTTCATTTCACAGCTCTTCGGTTTACAGTGTTTCATTTCACAGCTCTTCACTTTACAGTGTTTCATTTCACAGCTCTTCACTTCACAGTGTTTCATTTCACAGCTCTTCACTTTACAGTGTTTCATTTCACAGCTCTTCACTTTACAGTGTTTCATTTCACAGCTCTTCACTTTACAGTGCACTGTTTTACAGCAGTTTTCAACTATACCCATTCTTCACTTCTTCAGACTTCCTACAAAAAAATATATTTACCACTCACTATAAGCTAAGGACGAAAAAATTTAGGTAAGTAATTTGTGTACTGCATATATGCATTTTTTGACCTAGCTCTATTTACTCACTTAATATATGATAGTGTAAACATGTTATCATGCTTCTACAAGTATTTGAAAGTAAAAAGAGGCTGTGTTGCACTTGACAGTGATTTTCACTTTACAGCAGTAGCCCAGAACTCAATCTGTTGTATTAGCAGGGCCCTCCTGTACAGCAGTAGCCAAGAAGCTAACCTGCTGTATAAGCAGGGACCTCCTGTACAGCAGTAGCCCAGAACTCAATCTGTTGTATTAGCAGGGCCCTCCTGTACAGCAGTAGCCAAGAAGCTAACCTGCTGTATAAGCAGGGACCTCCTGTACAGCAGTAGCCCAGAACTCAATCTGTTGTATTAGCAGGGCCCTCCTGTACAGCAGTAGCCAAGAAGCTAACCTGCTGTATAAGCAGGGACCTCCTGTACAGCAGTAGCCCAGAACTCAATCTGTTGCATTAGCAGGGCCCTCCTGTACAGCAGTAGCCAAGAAGCTAACCTGCTGTATAAGCAGGGACCTCCTGTACAGCAGTAGCCCAGAACTCAATCTGTTGTATTAGCAGGGCCCTCCTGTACAGCAGTAGCCAAGAAGCTAACCTGCTGTATAAGCAGGAACCTCCTGTACAGCAGTAGCCCAGAACTCAATCTGTTGTATTAGCAGGGCCCTCCTGTACAGCAGTAGCCAAGAAGCTAACCTGCTGTATAAGCAGGAACCTCCTGTACAGCAGTAGCCCAGAACTCAATCTGTTGTATTAGCAGGGCCCTCCTGTACAGCAGTAGCCAAGAAGCTAACCTGCTGTATAAGCAGGAACCTCCTGTACAGCAGTAGCCCAGAACTCAATCTGTTGTATTAGCAGGGCCCTCCTGTACAGCAGTAGCCAGGAAGCTAACCTGCTGTATAAGCAGGGACCTCCTGTACAGCAGTAGCCCAGAACTCAATCTGTTGTATTAGCAGGGCCCTCCTGTACAGCAGTAGCCAGGAAGCTAACCTGCTGTATAAGCAGGGACCTCCTGTACAGCAGTAGCCCAGAACCAAACCTGCTGTACAAGCAAGGCCCTCCTGTACAGCAGTAGCTCAGAACCTAACCTGCTGTAAAAGCAGGGCCCTCCTGTACAGCAGTTGCCCAAAACTCAACATGCTGTATAATTGGAGCCCTCTTGAACAGCAGTAGCCAAGGATATAACCTGCTGTATAAGCAGGGCCTTCCTGTACAGCACCATCGCCACAAGCACCAGAGAATACCTGACGAGAAGGCAGCAGCGAGTCATGGTATGTGATGAGGCGTCAGAGTGGGCGCCTGTGACAAGTGGGGTTCCACAGGGGTCAGTCCAAGGATCAGTGCTGTTCCTGGTATTTGTGAACGACATGACAGAAGGAATAAACTAAGAAGTGTCCCTGTTTGCAGATGATGAGAAGTTAATAAGGAGAATTCAATCAGAGGAGGATGAGGCAGGACTGCAGAGGGATCTTGACAGGCTGCAGGTCTGGTCCAACAACTGGCTCCTGGTGGTTCAACCCCACCAAGTGCAAAGTCATGAAGATCGAGGTAGGGCAAAGAAGACCGCAGACAGAGTACAGTCTAGGGGGGCCAAAGACTATAAACCTCCCTCAAGGAGTGTGCATAATACCGAGTACATCTGAGGAACACATCAACCAAATAACTGCTGCAGCATCTGGGCAACTAGCAAACCTAAGAATAGCATTCTGACATCTCAGTAAGAAGTCACTTTGGACCCTGTACACAGTGTACATCAGGCACATATTGGAGTACACACCTCCACCTCATCTAGCCAAGCACATCAGGAGACTAGAGAAAGTGCAGAGGTCTGCAATGAGACTAGTCCCAGAGCTAAGGGACATGTCCTATGAGGAGAGGTTAAGAGAATGCAACCTGAAGACACTAGAGGACAGGGGGGAAGGGGGTACATGAAAACTACAAATAAAATATGTACTTAGATGAATCGACAAGGTGGACAGAGACAGGATATTTCAGAGATGGGACACAGCAACAAAGGGTCACAATTGGAAGCTGACGACTTGGACGAGTCACAGGGATGTTAGGAAGTACTACTTCAGCCATAGAGTTGTCATGAAGTGGAATAGTCTGGAAAGTGAGGTAGTGGAGGTAGGTACCATACATAGCTTTAGACCAGGTATGATAAAACTCATGGAGCAGGGAGAGTGACCTAGTGGTGATCAGTGAACAAGCAGAGTTACAGTGCTAGTCACAGCATTATGCCAGGTGAGCACCTTGGCATAATGCCGTGATGAAAATCAAAGGCCTACCATACAGTGGGGTCTTTTTCGTCAGAGCATTATGCCAAGTAGCAGTTGTTAGTATGACGATTTTTTTCTTTTTTTCAAAATATTTGAAGCACTGGGAGAGTGAATGTAGATCAACGTTTGAACAGTTAAGGGGTTAAACTTATTATCTGACATTTATAAGTGGAAACAAATGGAGTTCTGCTTTCCGGAGATGTCTGCTTTCCGGCAGTAGCCTGGAACCTAACTGCCGTATAAGTGGGACCCTACTGTATTATGTTTGCTTTCCTTTTTGAATTTTTATTCACACAAAAAAATAGAACATTTGCTGTTAAGCAGACTATTGAATTACAGCCTCTACTCAATTAACCCTTTCAGGGTCGACAGGCCCTCTCCCAGACTTGTTCTCAGGGTCGAAAATTTTTCAAAAAAAAAAAAAATTATTATTTTTTCTTGTGAAAAGATAGGGCTTATATTTCTAAACATTATAGGCTAAACAAAAAATTTTTACCATCAATACTTACTGAGATATGGAGGCGTGAAGTTGGCAGAAAGTGACTGGCATATTGCCGACTGCACTATTTTGTAAGTTTTTTCTCTTTATTTACTGCACAATAACTGCACAAACACTGTTGTCACTATATTGTTTATAAAGCTTGTTTACACACACAAACAATATAAAATGTTGTTTATTACTATTTTTCTATATTTTCTATACATATATACAGTCACAGTGAATGTTTCTAGACGTTCTGCAGCCTGTGGAACTCTTTGAAACATGGCGTCATGCACAGTGGTGTTTTACACTCCTCACACATAAAACGAGTGTCTCCGCATTGTTGTGGGCATTTTTTTGTATGTGCACAGACGTAACACCTCTTCTGAGCCTTTTTCTTGAAAGCAGTACCAGGCAGTTTTATTAGGAAGTGATCACCATGCTTCAGACGAGAAGGTAGTTGTTGATAATTTAGTGGGTGGTTTTCTATTGCAGGTGTTGCTCCTTGGTAACTGAATACTATTTGTCTGATGACAGACAAACAAAATTTGCCATATGGTGGTTTGTTCCTGGTCCTCATCTTATACATATTATAAGCATTGAGCATGGAAATGTCCAGAAGATGGAAAAAGAGTTTTATGTACCACTTATAACTCTTACGAACACAATCAGCAAACCCAATCTGCATGTCACATTTGTCCACTGAGCGCATATTGAAGGTGTAATTAATCACAGCTGCACGTTATAGAATGGGTTCATTGGTCTCTCTATGCTGCCTGCCAGTGTTTGTCATTTCATTAGGGTGAACTGATGACAACAGTGTGACATCTTGTTTGTCATGCCACCGAAATGCCATGATGTCTATGGCAGCAAACACCTGCACCTCACCTCTACGAGTGCCAGCGTCAAACCTCGGCGTATGTTTACGATTTGCACACACACTGTGCCACACACATCTGTTATGTTCACTTGCAAAAAATCACTGAGTGAGGGGCTTGTGTACCAGTTATCAGTATACAACATATGCCCCTTACCAAGATATGGTTCTATCATTGTTCTAACCACATCACCAGAGATGCCCAATAACTTCCTGGTATTTTGCAATGTATAACTTCCAGTGTACACAATAATATCCAATACAAGACCACTGTAGCAGTCACAAAGCACAAATAACTTTATACCAAAGCATTTCCTCTTGCTTGGTATATACTGCTTGAATGAGAGTCTTCCTTTGAACAGAATCAAAGACTCATCAATAACAAGCTTCCTGAAGGGATGAAAGTACATATTGAATTTCTCTTTCAGATACACAAACACATTCCTAATCTTATACAACCTGTCGTTTCTGTCAGGTCTGGTTTTGCCTGAGAAGTGAAGCATACGTAATAGTAGCACAAATCGATTCACTCGCATTATATCGCTGAAACCTGGGGTTGCAATCAGGCGGTCTGTTGACCAGTATGATTTCACAGTGTGCTTATACACATGTGGCATAAGCATTATTGTGGCAAAGAAAAGATACATCTCAGCCACAGTTGTCTCCTTCCACTGGTGTAGACGTGATTTTGGTGACAGTATTGTGTTTGCCATGGTGTACTTGAAGTATCTGTTGCTTTCCCTGACAATAATTTCCATCAGGGGTTCGTCAAAGAATAACTCGAAACATTCCAGTTCACTGGCATTGTTCCCAAGTGTACAAGATGGCCGTATTCCACTTTGGCTTTCATCAAACTGATGGGGATTTGGAACAAAATTGGCAGCTTCCTGCCAATCCCAGGTGCGGTCTGCTGGTGGGTACTGGATATTGACAGGTGGTTGTGGTTGTGGAGTTTGTGGTTGTGGAGGTTGTGGTTGTGAAGGCTGGTGTGGTGGCCTTTGTTGTAGATCAGCTGAGGCAGTGGTGTGGGTGGCAGCATGGGTGGCAGCATGGCCCACTGCTGGTGCCTCACGGCTGGCACCACCACTACCACCACCATGCACATTTTTCATCCCAATTGCAACACTATCATCATCATTTTCACTATCTGTTCGTGTTGTACAGCCATGGGATGTACTCTGAGATGTACTCCATCCCCTTGGAATACCATATGGCACACTACCAGACCGCATGTACCGTCGTATATACTGACGCTTCACTGGGGAACATTCCACTCACTATCGCTACTGAAACTGTTTTCAAGAGCTTGTAGTTCATATTCACTATCACTATCATCACCAATGTTCACATCTGAGTCCGGGATATGGGAAAGTAAGAGTTTCCTCTTTCGTTCTGGTACAACTGAACATGAAGAAGACAGCCCAGCATCAGAGGTGGAAGGCTGAGGGTCATCTGGGTTTTCCTCACTATTACCGGTATTATGGTCATTAGTTTTGATCACAACCTCATTAAAACCTTGAAACTCATCTTCACTGGCACTTCCATCTGTATTAGCACTGTCACTGGGGAACAAAAGTGTCCCAATTCGCCGAGGAGTGAGGAGTTTCTTACTGCGAGACATGGTGTACTAAAATGACGTTCCCACAATGCACCACTGGATCCCAGAATTTTTTCCTACCGTGCACACTCACCACCCAGACCCACTCTCTCACATCTAGGCCTACCAGCTGTTTCCCACTTGATCTGAAGGTGCTAGAATTTATGCTTACTAGTACGTCAATAACCCTGGCTCGTAAGCCATACTAGTACGTTGGAAACCCTGAAAGGGTTAACGACAGAGTTCCGTTCCTAAGACTACGTCAGCAAACAAATTCATCACTAAGTGAGGAGCATACTATAATGGTAGTGGGTTTGTGTCAACCATCTTTGATATTGTTTTAATGTCATCTATGCACCATTTATAACATTTCTGGTATATTTTTAAATGTTTATACAGTAGTGTTCTGTATATTGTAATAAACAGAATAGAAGAAATCAGCTCTTAATATACATTATTTAGGTATGCATACTGGTCAGAGAGCCCGTTGTAAGTCCAAGTCGTCGGGAAACGACTATACATCACTAAGTGAGGAGAGGTTGTATTGTAATACAGTGGACCCCCGGTTAACGATATTTTTTCACTCCAGAAGTATGTTCAGGTGCCAGTACTGACCGAATTTGTTCCCATAAGAAATATTGTGAAGTAGATTAGTCCATTTCAGACCCCCAAACATACACGTACAAACGCACTTACATAAATACACTTACATAATTGGTCGCATTCGGAGGTAATCGTTATGCGGGGGTCCACTGTAATTGTATAAATAATGTCAGCACATTCATGAACGCATATTATATATTGGCCAGCTGGATGGGTACTGGATGAGTGACGTTATTTGTGTACTCTGGAATACAGTTGACCCCTGCGAATTCACGGCTCCAAATTCGCCGCTTCAGTGATTCACAGATTTTTCCTTAGAACCTAACTAATAATTGTTCGCAAAAATCCCTGTAAATCTGCAGAATTTTTTTGGCTTTTTTTGTGGCAATATGCAAGTTTTTATGTGTTTTAATGCTAAATATTAAAAAAATATAATTTAATAATTTTGTAACATAAATATTAACATAAATTGAGCAAAATTTGCATATAAAATTTAATAGTTACTACTTTTTCTAAATTAAATTACAGTGGACCCCCGGTATTCGATGGCATCGGTATTCAATAAATCCAGTATTCAATGCATTTTAACACAAAAATTTTGCCTCGGAATCCGATCGAAAACCCGGTATTCGATGCGATTCGTACGAGACGTGTCCATGTGTGGCCTGAACTGCCCTGTGTGTGCGAGTGTTTACAAGCCAGCCAGTGTGCACGCATCTCAGGATACATTCAGTACATTCCATATTATCACTGTTTTTGGTGCTTGTTTCTGCAAAATAAGTCACCATGGGCCCCAAGAAAGCTTTTAGTGCCAACCCTGTGGTAAAAAGGGTGAGAATTAGTATGGAAATTAAGAAAGATTTTGAAGGGTTTGGGGCTAACCCTGAGAAGCCTATGCCAGTTGTGGAATCCATTGTGCCTACTTCAAAAATTAAGGAAATGTGTGCACAGTGGGTTGAACTGCAAACCTTTATGGATGAAAATCACCCTAACACAGCTATTGCAAGCAGTGCTGGTGACTACTACACTGACAATGTTGTGACCCATTTTAGACAAATCATAAAGGAACGGGAGGTACAGAGCTCTATGGACAGATTTGTTGTGCGACAGAGGTCCAGTGACTCTCAAGTTGGTCCTAGTGGCATTAAAAGAAGAAGGGAAGTAACTCCAGAAAAGGACTTGCTACCTAAAGTCCTAATGGAAGGGGATTCCCCTTCTAAACACTAACACCATCCACAGTCTCCCCTCCTCCCATCCCATCAATCATCACCAGATCTTCATTAAAGGCAAGTGTCAATTGTTCTATTGTTATTATTCTATTGTTATTGTTGTTATTGTAATTATTCTATTGTATTAAACTTAATATTTCATGTGGTAAAATATTTTTTTTCATACTTTTGGGGGTCTTGCATGGATTAATTTGATTTCCATTATTTCTTATGGGGAAAATTGATTCGCTTTTCGATATTTTCGGTATTCGATGAGCTCTCAGGAACGGATTAATATCGAATACCGGGGGTCCACTGTATTACCATATATTTACTGTACGTATACCAAAGAAAACAGGGTTGCATGAATTACAGTATACCAAAGAAAATGGGCTTGCATGAATTACAATACATATGGGAGTAACATCAGTATTTTACATTCTAGCACTGCAGGAGACATACTACAGTACTGTATATGGGTTTATCTTTATTCTTCTTTTTTTCTTAAGGGTGATGTATGAAGCCGAGTTTGAAATTAAATTAAAGTGTTTTAGGGGTATATTTAGGATTTAAACTATAAAAATAGGTATTTTTTTAACCGTGTCCAGAATCTGCGGTTTTTTCAATTTCACAGGTGGCCTTGGAACGTAACCCCCGTGAATTTGGGGGGACTACTATATTGGCAAAAGCTCAACATTTCTGCTACTTTGAGCTCAATTTCACACTACTTTCATTCCTGAAACAAATCAAAATCATCACTATTTCTGTAATATATCTTCAGTTCTATCAAATGAGACCAAGGAACCAAGAATATAAAACCGATACAAAAATACACCACAAATTCGCCATTTTAAACCAAATAAACAGTCAGTTTTTTTCCAATCATACACTACATAAAGCAGGATTCTTTTATACGGTGCACACTCACCACACAGACCCATTCTCTTATATGTAGGCCAAAATTTACCACTCACTGCTAATCTGAGTAAGCTGAGCTCATCACGGCACACACCTCGAAAGGACTGATAAATTACGCTAAGTCAAGAATTATCACTCTTTCACTAATGGGAAGCACTTCACAGTTTTCTGAGGCTTTAAAGAACTGTCACCATCACTACTTTTGTTTTTTGGTGTCATTATTAAGCAAAATGAAGGATTATTTTCAGGCTATGAAAAACCACAGATAATTGAAACCATGGGAAACCAAATCTATGGATACCAGGGTTCTACTGTGCATCAAAGCTAACACTATCTTGGTTTCGATAACCCGGACTTGCATGTAATGTTAATTAAATTGCTGCAATAAAAACCTCACTTAGGACCACCACATTTATTTAACAAACTCTTAAATGATTAAATTTAAATAAAGCATTAGTCAAAAATTTACAAACTTGACTGATAATAGCTTACCTAGACTTATCAGGATACTCTCGTCTTCTGATAAATTCAGGAGCTCGTCCATTGTCCTTGGCAATGCTGGCCTTCAAGGTGCGACCAAACATTTCACAGCCATCTGTCCCTCTCACACACGCTTGAGCATCATCACGCGTCAGGTACAACATGAAGGCAACACCACGGCTCTTTCTAGTGCTCTTATCTCTCAGTACTGTCACTCTGAAGTACAGTAAAGTGCAGTAATACTTGTAGATTAACTCGGTAATGAACAAACACATACTACACAAGCAAACGAATTAACTCATAACAAAACATAATACAGGAGGGCCCCGCTTGACAGTGTTTTGTTTTACAGTGTTTCACTTCACAGCTCTTCATTTTACAGTGTTTTGCTTTACAGCTTTATAGTGCTTTATAGCTCTTAGTTTTATAGTGTTTCGCTTTACAGCTCTTTGTTTTACAGTGTTTCACTTTACAGCTCTTTGTTTTACAGTGTTTCACTTTACAGCTCTTAGTTTTACAGTGTTTCGCTTTACAGCTCTTTGTTTTACAGTGTTTCATTAATACAGTGGTTTTCAATTATACCCATTCTTCATTTATTTAGACTTCTTACAACGCATATATTCACCACTCACTATAAACTAAGGATGAAAATATTTTAAGGTAAGTAATGTGTGTACTGTATATGCATTTTTGTGGCCTAGCTCTATTGTTCACTTAATATATGATAGTGTAAACATGAAAAAAAGTATGTCTCACTTTACAGCGACTTTACAGCAGTAGCCAGGAACCTAACCTGCTGTATAAGCGGAGCCCTCCTGTATTCTTAACAAATGATGCAATAATCAGAATGCTTAATTCTATCAACACATTCCCAAAAATATATGTCCAATAGGCCTCTTTACTGACCTAAGAAAAGCTACTGAAACAATAGACCACAACATCCTTCTCCTCAAAAGTTGAAAATTATGGAGTAAGCAGCCATAAAGTCAACCTTAATGACATATAACTATAAATGAGTGCATAGTGAAGCAATGAACTAAGCATAGTGGTGTAGCAACATGGTTGTAAAGGTAAAGATATAGATTTTATTTCTTTGCAATGTTTACAATGTGTGATTACAATTTTGAATTAGGTACAAAGAAAGCCACTATCATGCCAGAGCATTTCGGGCAGACTAAACCTAATGTTTACACACTACTTAATACTAGAGATACTGAGGGTAGTAGATTTTTATTATACATCATTTTTCTTATTACAACAGATATGTAGCTAGTAGTTTGCAGTAATTAAATTTATAGTTGAGATGAGGTACATAAAAAATTACAGTATTACAATTGAGCACAATTTACAATAGTGAAATAGAAACATTTTTTAAGTTTGAAGTAAAGCTTAAATAACTGAACAATTGTAAATTATTTAGAAATTTTTTTGACTTGCTGGTAGGTAATAAAGCATAGCGTTTGTTTGGTTAATTTTGTGTGATGAAGTGATTTCTAAGTAAAGCCTTAAATTGATTTTCAGACAGGGACCCTTTTGTATGTTCAGGCAATGAATTCCTGATCTTTGGACCCTTTATATGCATAGCATATTTGCATAGGAAGAGATGGACACGAGGGATATTAAAGAGTGTTTTGTGCCTTGTGTTATGCCTGTGTATTCTATTGAAGTTATCAAGGAGGAGTTTGTGAGGAGGGTTAACCCTTTCAGGGTCCACACGCCCTCTCAGAGACTTGTTCTGAGGGTCCCACAAATTTCAAGAAAAAAAAAATTAGCGGTCTCAACGATGTTTACACATCGGCAATTTTGCTCACTTTGAGCCCTATTTTCGGCCAATTCCAATGTACTAGTCGACAAAAATCATAACTATTTTGCTAGAACTCCATTTTTTCTATCGAATGAGTACAAGAAACCACCAATTTACTGATTTCAACTATCCAATACAGTGGTCAGAATTTAGCAATTTTGCCAATTTCACACAAATTTCAAAAGATGCCAATTTCCAAATAGGGTCCAGAATAAACAAGAAAGATATTCCTGGTACTAAAATAACATTTCCTCTGTTCATTAGTCACGTCCCCAGGCCCCTGTTACATTTCTTTTGCTTTCCACTTTGAATTTTTATTCTCACAAAAAAAAAAAAGATTTACTGTTATGCAGACTACTGCATTAGTGTAGAAATGGTATATATAATATCAGCACACTTGTGAAAGAATATTAGACTCATCAGTTGACGTGCATTGGACACGTGGCATGATTTGCTTACTTTTGAACTTTGGCAAAAATCGAACATTTCTGCTACTTTGAGCTCAATTTCAAGGTACTTTTCATTGTGAAACCAATCAAAATCATCTCAATTTCTGTAATATGTCTTCCATTCTATAAAATGAGACCAGGAAAACTAGAATACAACCATAAACACCATACAAAAATGCAGTGCAAAGTCGCTGTTTTAAACCAAAAACACGGTCAAAGTTTTTTTTTTCTCATTACGCACTGTGTGCTGCAGGATTTTTTTTATACTGTGCACAATGACCACATAGACCCATTCTTTCACATGTAGGCCTACCAGCTTTCTCTCGGTAGATATGAAGGCGCTAGAATTTAGGCATACTAGTACAGTGGAAATTTAAATATCGAACTTAATCCGTTCCAGGAGTTAGTTCTAAATTCAAAAAGTCTGAAAAGCGAAGCAATATTTCCCATATAAAATAAGGGAAATACAATTAATCCGTTCCAGAAACCCAAAAATATTCACAAAAAAAATACATTTTATAGAGATTAATTATAGTTTTACATACAACAAATAGTGTTCAATTATGTATTAATAAATTTAAATAACATATAAAATAACATTTTATTTACCTTTATTGAAGACTGGTGATGGCATCTGGAAGATAGGGAGGAGGAGAGAGGGAGTTGGGGTTAGTGAATGGAAGGAGAATCCCCCTCCATAAGGACTTTAGGTATCAAAGCCCTCTCTGGGGTTACTTCCCTTCTCTGTCTTTTAATGCTACTAGAATCAGCTTGAGAGTCACTGGACCCCAGTCTCACAAAATAACTGTCCACAGTCCTCTGTTTCTGGTGCCTCTTTAAGATTTCCCTAAAATGGGACATGGTTCTGTCACTGAACTTGTTGCAAAGATGGCTTGTTTCAGCTTGCTCAGGGTGGCACCTCTCCACAAACATTTGGACATCATTCCACTTGGACATCATTCCACTTCTGTATTATTTCCTTCTTCACATCTATGAAATAATCATAAAATGTTTGAATGAGAGTGCAGGTTAGTGTTCACTCAAGCATCAACAAAACCAGACTGGCTCACGGTGCCTGCGTGGGGACGCGGACAAAGTGGGGTGCCGGACAGGTTCGGTACCCGGCGGTTCGAAAATAGGGGCGAGTTCAATAATAGAGACAAAGTTGGTTCGAAAAAAGGGTTCTACTTTCGAAGAGTTCAATAAGCGATACGTTCGAAATTTGAGGTTCCACTGTACGCCAATAACCCTGGTGTGTAAGCCGTACTGGTACGTCAGAAACCCTGAAAGGGTTAAAGATCGAAAACCAAAACCTCGTCATTGTGGTTGTGTACAAGTCTCCGCATGCAACTTCCCAGCAATTCCAGGAACAGCTTTTATACTACTCAAGGGCTTTACTGTTTGCTATGATGAAATTAAGTGGGGCACTTTTCATGATTTTCTGCTTAGTCCACTCATTCAAAAATTCTTCTGTCATATTTAGCAGTTCTGATCTTTTGACATTCCTTTCAGGAGGTCACAACCTGGGTTATTTGTTGCACAAGTTCTAATATTTTGTCATTCCTTTTAACCCTTTGACTGTTTTCGACGTATAAATACGTCTTACGAGCCAATGTTTCTGATGTATATATACTCAATAATTCTAGCGGCTTCAAATCAAGCGGGAGAAAGCTGGTAGGCCCACATGTGAGAGAATGGGTCTGTGTGGTCAGTGTGCACCACATAAAAAAAATCCTGCAGCACACATTGCGTAATGAGAAAAAAAAACTCTGATCGTTTTTTTGGAATAAAACGCAGATTTTGAGGTGTATTTTCGTATATTTATCGTTGTATTCGCGTTTTCATGGTCTTAGGTGATAAAATGGAAAACATATTACAGAAATAGAGATGATTTTCATTACTTTGACGATGAAAACGACCTTGAAACTGAGCTCAAAGTAGCGGAAATGTTCGATTTTTACCAATGTTCAGGAGTAAATAAATCACACCACACGTCCAATACATGTCAACTGGGGAGTCTAATATTCTTTCACTAGTGCACTGATATTATTTATACCATTTTTACAATAATGCAGTAGTCTACATAACAGTAAATTTTGTATTTTTTTTGTATGAATAAAAAATCAAAATAGAAAGCAATAATAATATAAGAGGGGCCTAGAGATGTGACTAATGAACAGAGCATATGTTATTTTAGTGCCACGAATGTCTACCTTGTTTATTCTGGACCCTATTTTGAAATTGGCATCTTTTTTAGTTTGCGTGAAATTGGCCAAATTGCCAATTTCTGACCACCATATTGGGTAGTCCAAATTAGTAAATGGGAGGTTTCTTGTACTCAGCTGATAGATAAAATAGAATTCAAAAGAAATAGCTATGAGTTTGGTCAACTGGAACAATGGAATTGGCTGAAAATAGGGCTCAAAGTCGGCGAAATCGCCGATACGCATATGTCGCCGAGACCGCTAACTTCGCGGGAGCATAATTCCATGAGTTTTCGACCAAATTTCGAACTTTTGGTGTCATTACCATCGGGAAAATATTCTCTATCATTTCATAAGAAAAAATATTTTTTTTTTTTTAAAAATTGAGCAACATAGAATGAGTTTCAGAGAGGGGCCTGAAACAGTCAAAGGGTTAAATGTACTAATACAGCCTCTCCTCACTTAACGATGGAGTTCCGTTCCTAAGACCAGGTTGTTAAACAAATTCGTCGCTGAGTGAGGAGCATACTATAATGGTAGTGGGTTTGTGTCAACCATCTTTAATATTGTTTTAATGTCATCTATGCACCATTTATAACATTTCTGGCATATTTTTAAATGTTAATACAGTAGTATACTGTATATTGAAATAAACAGAACAGAGGAAATCAGCTCTAATATACATTATTTAGGTATAAATACTGGTCAGAGAGCCCATCATAAGTCCGAGGCATCGGTAAATGAGTACGTCGCTAAGTGAGGAGAGCTGTACTTCGTTCAGGGGAGTGGCTCGTGCCATCTCCATCACATGTACTCCACTTTTACACATATCTAAGGTCCCAGTTTCTCTCAAAACACAGACTTTCAAGGTAAGAGTATGCTTCATCTTGGCATTCTCAACATCGCTGGCATTCCTCATGGGTGCCATGGTTATTATCCAGAGACAAGATGCACTGACGAAAAAAATTTAAAAAATCAATTTATTAACATGACTGAGTATGGAATGAAGAAAAAGTCACAATACCATGACTGGAACAACACACAAATAACCCGCATATGGGAGAGAGAGGCTTATAACGACGTTTCGGTTAGTCTTGGACCATTTACAAAGTCACACTAACACAAAAGAGAATGGTATGAGAGTCATGCACATACACGACAGTGTGGGCTTATTATTATAATAATAAAAAAGAAGCATTGAACCCACTAAGGTCATACAGCGCTGCACAACAGCGTGGGGAGGTTGTTTATTACATTAAGAGACTAGGCCTCCCTTTAAAACAATGGTCATGCCTGTAGGTTGGCCAGAAGGCAGGGCTGAAAGATCCTAAAGATTGCCCTATTTTCCCCTAAATTTACACGCAAGTCCTTCGGAGCATTAGGGTATGTTTGCCCCCAAAAAATTAAGTGTCAACAGATCACAACTTAACAGAAAAAGTGTCAACAGATCACATTTTAGCAGAAAAAGTGTCAAACAGATCACATCTTAACTGAAAAAGTGTCAAACAGATCACATCTTAACTGAAAAAGTGTCAACAGATCACATCTTAACAGGGGGCTGCAAAAACACAAAAAAAAAATCACAGGAAAAATATATAATTTTACATTACCTAACAAGTTTTCCAAACTTTTCAAAAATTTGATATAGATCTGTGTTAGTGAGACTGAAGGGCAAATTGGAGACATAGACGGTGGTGCGGCTCGGAGCCAGACTCTGCCTTCCGCTTGATCCTCCTCCAAGAACGGACATTGTTTTCTGAAAAATTAAAATTCAGTGAGAGATCAATTGTAATTTGTTCTCAAGGTGTTAACCTCAGATTTCTCCATCATTGTGTCCATAAATATGTATATGTTCCTCCATCATTGTGTCCATAAATATGTATATGTTCAAGTGAACATATACATATTTATGGAATATATACATATTTATGTACAGTGGACCCCCGGTTAACGATATTTTTTCACTCCAGAAGTATGTTCAGGTGCCAGTACTGACCGAATTTGTTAACATAAGGAATATTGTGAAGTAGATTAGTCCATTTCAGACCCCCAAACATACACGTACAAACGCACTTACATAAATACACTTACATAATTGGTCGCATTCGGAGGTAATCGTTATGCGGGGGTCCACTGTATATGTTCCATAAATATTTATGTATATGCTCAAATTAATATTTTGTCTTCCACTGGTTGCATTATGTTCAATTGAACATTTTGTCTATCATTGGTTGTAGTATTATGTTCAATTGAACATTTTGTCTATCATTGGTTGTAGTATTATGTTCAATTGAACATTTTGTCTATCATTGGTTGTAGTATTATGTTCAACTGAATATTTTTAGCTTTATTTCCAAACATAAAGTTTGAGTGTAAGTTTATTGACTGTTTTCCAAATATACAAACTTACTACCATTAACTGTCTACATGTGGTCTACCATCAAGTGTCTACATGTGGTCTACCATCAAGTGTCTACATGTGGTCTACCATCAAGTGTCTACATGTGGTCTACTATCAAGTGTCTATATGTGGTCTACCATCAAAGAGTCTACATGTGGTCTATTTTTAATAATTTTTATCTCGTTTCAACAAAAAAAAATTGTTTACAAATACATTGAAAATAACGCAACAGACATTTCCAGCAATGTATTTGCCAGTTGCAAATTATTTTAGCATAAGACTGATAGAGTCATACGTCTGGCAGCGAGCATCTGGGGGACTGCAGCTCTGCAGCTCCTACGGATGAGCCGCCACTGCCACCTGGTGGGGTGTCCCAATGGCTAAAACTCCCATTTCACACACGGAGGGCCCGGGTTCGATTCCCGGCGGTTGGAAATATTTCGACGCGTTTACTTACACCTGTTGTCCTGTTCACCTAGCAGCAAATAGGTACCTGGGTGTTAGTGGACTGGTGTGGGTCGCATCCTGGGTGTTAGTGGACTGGTGTGGGTCGCATCCTGGGGGTTAGTCAACTGGCGTGGGTCGCATCCTGGGGGTTAGTTGACTGTTGTGGGTCACATCCTGGGGGACAAGATTAAGGATCCCAATGGAAATAAATTAGACAGCCCTCGATGACGCACTGGCTTTCTTGGGTTATCCTGGGTGGCTAACCCTCCGGGGTTAAAAATCTGCAGAAAATCTTATCTGCCTGCTACCCGTCCCCTTTCCACCTAACGGCAGTACGTAAGTGCCAACCTTCTTGTCTGTGCTCATATAAAAAAATGGTTATAAATACGACCATAATGATTTAAAGGGGTGGAGAGGCAAGCCAGTAATAACACCAGGAGGCAGCTCTAATAAAAACTCACACTCACACGAGCTTTTAAATCTCTGCACAAAATTCAATTTAAACCAGCAAATAATAGAGCCTACTAGACTGGAGAATACACTAGACCTCATCTTCACTAACAATGATGATCTGATAAGAAATGTCACCATATCAAAAACAATATACTCAGATCACAACATAATTGAGGTTCAGACATGTATGCGCGGAGCCCCAGACCGACATAATGAGATTAGTCATGAGGGAGCATTCACCAAATTCAACTTCAATAACAAAAACATAAAGTGGGACCAAGTAAACCAAGTCCTAACCGATATAAGCTGGGAAGATATACTAAGCAACACAGACCCCAACTTATGCCTAGAACAGATTAACTTGGTGGCACTCGATGTATGCACAAGGCTTATTCCTCTAAGAAAAAGGAGGAGTAGATGTAAAATAGAAAGAGACAGGCGCTCCCTTTACAGGCGACGGAAAAGAATAACAGAGCGGCTAAAAGAGGTCAATATATCTGAAATGCGTAGGGAGACACTGGTCAGAGAAATAGCAAGCATCGAACTTAAGCTAAGGAATCTTATAGGAGTCAGGAATTGCGGGAAGAACTAAAAGCCATAAATGAAATCGAAAGAAACCCAAAGTATTTCTTCTCCTATGCTAAATCAAAGTCGAGAACAACATCCAGTATTGGGCCCTTACTTAAACAAGATGGGTCCTACACAGATGACAGCAAGGAAATGAGTGAGCTATTCAAGTCCCAATATGACTCAGTTTTTAGCAAGCCGCTAACCAGACTGAGAGTCGAAGATCAAAATGAATTTTTTATGAGAGAGCCACAGAATTTGGTTAACACAAGCCTATCTGGTGTAGGTAGTAGGTTGGTAGACAGCAACCGCCCAGGGAGGTACTACCGTCCTGCCAAGTGAGTGTAAAGCTGAAGCCTGTAATTGTTTTACACGATGGTAAGATTGCTGGTGTCTTTTTTTTATCTGTCTCATACACATGCAAGATTTCAGGTATGTCTTGCTACTTCTACTTACACTTAGGTCACACTACACATACATGTACAAGCATATATATACACACCCCTTTGGGTTTTCTTCTATTTTCTTTCTAGTTCTTGTTCTTGTTTATTTCCTCTTACCTCCATGGGGAAGTGGAACAGAATTCTTCCTCCGTAAGCCATGCGTGTTGTAAGAGGCGACTAAAATGCCGGGAGCAAGGAGCTAGTAACCCCTTCTCCTGTATATATTACTAAATGTAAAAGGAGAAACTTTCGTTTTTCCTTTTGGGCCACCCCGCCTCGGTGGGATACGGCCGGTGTGTTGAAAGAAAGAAGAAGCCTATCTGATGTTATCCTGATGCCAAATGACTTCAAACAGGCGATAAATGACATGTCCATGCACTCTGCCCCAGGGCCAGACTCATGGAACTCCGTGTTCATCAAGAACTGCAAGAAGCCCCTATCACGAGCCTTTTCCATCCTATGGAGAGGGAGCATGGACACGGGGGTCGTCTCACAGTTACTAAAAACAACAGACATAGCCCCACTCCACAAAGGGGGCAGTAAAGCAACAGCAAAGAACTACAGACCGAAAGCACTAACATCCCATATCATAAAAATCTTTGAAAGGGTCCTAAGAAGCAAGATCACCACCCATCTAGAAACCCATCAGTTACACAACCCAGGGCAACATGGGTTTAGAACAGGTCGCTCCTGTCTGTCTCAACTATTGGATCACTACGACAAGGTCCTAAATGCACTAGAAGACAAAAAGAATGCAGATGTAATATATACAGACTTTGCAAAAGCCTTCGACAAGTGTGACCATGGCGTAATAGCGCACAAAATGCGTGCTAAAGGAATAACAGGAAAAGTCGGTCGATGGATCTATAATTTCCTCACTAACAGAACACAGAGAGTAGTCGTCAACAGAGTAAAGTCCGAGGCGGCTACGGTGAAAAGCTCTGTTCCACAAGGCACAGTACTCGCTCCCATCTTGTTCCTCATCCTTATATCTGACATAGACAAGGATGTCAGCCACAGCACCGTGTCTTCCTTTGCAGATGACACCCGAATCTGCATGACAGTGTTTTCCATTGCAGACACTGCAAGGCTCCAGGCGGACATCAACCGAATCTTTCAGTGGGCTGCAGAAAACAATATGAAGTTTAACGATGAGAAATTTCAATTACTCAGATATGGTAAACACGAGGAAATTAAATCTTCATCAGAGTACAAAACAAATTCTGGCCACAAAATAGAGCGAAACACCAACGTCAAAGACCTGGGAGTGATCATGTCGGAGGATCTCGCCTTCAAAGACTACAACATTGTATCAATCGCATCTGCTAGGAAAATGACAGGATGGATAATGAGAACCTTCAAAACTAGGGAGGCCAAGCCCATGATGACACTCTTCAGGTCACTTGTCCTATCTAGGCTGGAATATTGCTGCACTCTAACAGCACCTTTCAAGGCAGGTGAAATTGCCAACCTAGAAAATGTACAGAGAACTTTCACGGCACGCATAATGGAGATAAAACACCTCAATTACTGGGAGCGCTTGAGGTTTCTAAACCTGTATTCCCTGGAACGCAGGAAGGAGAGATACATGATTATATACACCTGGAAAATCCTAGAGGGACTAGTACCGAACTTGCACACGAAAATCACTCACTACGAAAGCAAAAGACTTGGCAGACGATGCACCATCCCCCCAATGAAAAGCAGGGGTGTCACTAGCACGTTAAGAGACCATACAATAAGTGTCAGGGGCCCGAGACTGTTCAACTGCCTCCCAGCATACATATGGGGGATTACCAATAGACCCCTGGCAGTCTTCAGCTGGCACTGGACAAGCACCTAAAGTCGGTACCTGACCAGCCGGGCTGTGGCTCGTACGTTGGTTTGCATGCAGTTAACAGTAACAGCCTGGTTGATCAGGCTCTGATCCACCAGGAGGCCTGGTCACAGACCGGGCCGCGGGGGCGTTGACCCCCGGAACTCTCTCCAGGTAAACTCCAGGTATAAACTAGCAGGGGCCTAGTTGATAGTGCCAGGGCAGTGCCACAACTGTGCTTCTTGTTAGCAGTGCCACAGGGCCATACCTTACAGTGACACACGAGAAAAACACTCCAATGTGGCAGGAAAACTGGTTTTCCTATATGATAAACACTGAGGTAGATGTTGTCCTCGTCTTGTTGTTGTTGTTGTGAGGTTATAAAGGCCACTGACGACTTACACTGTATCTTGTCTTGTTGTGAGGTTATAAAGGCCACTGACGACTTACACTGTGTCCTATTTTGTTCTGGTTTGTTTGTTTAATACCTTTATTATGCATACTGATCAAAATATCGACTTGGATGACAGCCAATAAACTTACGCTTAACACTGACAAAACCTACTATATTATGTTTGGTAGCAGAGCAGGAGATGCACAAATTAACATTAAGATCGACAACACTCTAATTACCAGACATATTGAGGGCAAATTCCTAGGCCTATACCTTGACAACAACCTGAATTTCAGCACCCATATCCAACACATAACCAAAAAAGTATCCAAAACAGTTGGGATCCTCTCCATGATACGATACTACGTGCCGCAAAATGCCCTTCTCACACTATACCACTCACTTATATATCCATACCTCACCTATGCTATTTGTGCTTGGGGATCAACTGCAGCAACACACCTAAAGCCAATAATAACCCAACAAAAAGCTGCAGTAAGAATAATCACTAAATCCCATCCCTGGCAACACCCCCCCCCCCACCCCACTCTTCATAGATCTAAACTTACTCCCTGTTCAGTACATCCACACTTACTACTGTGCAATCTACATCTACAGGACCTTAAACTCCAATATCAACCTTGACCTAAAACGCTTTCTTGATAGTTGTGACAGAACCCACAGGCATAACACCAGACACAAACATCTCTACGACATTCCCCATGTCCGACTAAACCTTTACAAAAATTCAATGTATGTCAAAGGCCCTAAAATCTGGAACACCCTACCTGAGAACTCTAGAACTGCAGACACATTCATCACCTTCAAAACTACCATTAGAAAACCTCTTATCTCCCTGATAAACCCCATCAACTAACTACACGAATACCACCTGGTGGTTCACACTTACACTCACTCACCCATTTGACCATAAACAGAAATATTAATCTCAATCTTAAAATAATGAATCCTATGATACTCCAATACTGAAACTATGTACTGTGCCAAAACAAAAGCATTCACATTGCTAAACTCACTAACTAGTATTTAGTCACTTAGCCATAATACCAACTTACCTCATAATTTGTAATATTTTAAAATAAAGAATTAAACTAAGTCTGCCCGAAATGCCTAGCCATGCTAGGCGTTCTAGTGGTACACTCTGTAATCATTATTTAACTACATGTAAACCACACAACCAAATTCTGTAAATTCAACATTGTAATCTTCATAGAAAATAAACTTTGAATTTGAATTTGAACTATACCCATCCTGTGGGCGGTAGCCAAAAGATTACAGAGGTACATAATGGGTCCAGGGGACTGGACTCCAAAAGTTTTGATAGCTGAACTAGGTACAAAGGTAATGAGGTCACAAAGGTAATGAATCCTGTAAGTAAAGTTACTTAGGTTTATACATGGCTACAATCATGAACAAATTATAGAGTAATAAGCACAACTGTAATGAGTTATTAGTGTAAATATTAATTGCTGGGTCACACACACACACACACAGGGCCAGGAGCTGAGTCTCGACCCCTGCAACCACAATTAGGTGAGTACACACACAGGTTGTTCCAGAGAGGGGACACAGAAACAAGGGGTCACAATTGGAAGCTGAAGACTCGGACGAGTCATAGGGATGTTAGGAAGTATTTCTTCAGTTATAGAGTCGTCAGGAAGTGGAATAGCCTAACAAATGATGTAGTAGAGGCAGTAACCATACATAGCTTTAAGACGGGGTATGGCAAAGCTCTGGAAGCAGAGAGAGGACATAGTAGCGATCAGTGAAGAGGCGGGGCCAGGAGCTGTGTCTCGACCCCTGCAACCACAATTAGGTGAGTACAATTAGGTGAGTACACACACACGCACAAATAGGTGAGCGTACACACACACACACACACATGAGTATACATACACAAGTACAAGCACTCACACATATGTGAGTACACATATACAGAATGGCCCAAAGATGGACCATGAAAGAAAAGGGAACAAGAGTTCTATTTGCAAATAAAAATATGAATTAAAGCTTCGCTATTAGGTTAGATGGAGTCCCTTATTAGGCTTCAACAGAGTTATTCATATACATCCTCATCTGAGTACTGTAAATGGTCTCACCTTAAAACAGTTTAAAACATCTTATCTTATAGCAGATAAATGGGGCTGTTGAAGGAAGCAATGAGGGTCTTTCTAGGATGCCATCGTACTGCCAAAATTCTAAATAGGAGGAAAGAATCTGATATTCCAAGCATCAGAGATCCCATAAAACTTCTTAAATCCCAACCAATGCTTCGGCATCAAGCCAAGCAGGATGCCTGAAAATGTATTGATGACTCAGTCACAGCACACTCTCACAAATTGTTTATGCTGGTGTTTGTGTTCAGCAATCTACTGGTGCAGCTGGTAGTGCTGCTGGTGTCAGAGTGGTGGCTTTCATAAAGAAATTGGAGCGGGCATCAATAACTGGGCCTCTACCCTTCTAACAGAGCTGTTTGCCATACTCCTTGCACTCAAATGCGTCCATGTATCTAAAGTTGACACCCTAATTGTAACTGATTATCATCCATTAATGCTGTAAACTCCTTAAGCATAAATTGTGTCATACTTATGTCAGAAGCCAGACACAGGTATGGTAAGATTGTAGACATTTGTGTCGGAGTGCACCTGTGGATTCCATCTCACATTGGTCATCAGATGCATGATAGAACTGATGGAATGGCTAAGTTATATGCTTTCAGAGAGGAGGTAGATTATATTCTTGGCTTGTCAGTTAACAGTTTGATAATACGAAAAGAACTTCAAGTGAATTTTATTGACTTAAGATTTAGGGAGATTGACACAAGTCAGTCCATCTATCATTCCATCATGCAGGAGGAGCCACATGTCTATGGTGCATCCAACAAGATAAGCAGACTCTTGGATGTCACTACCGCCCGGCTCCGGCTGGGTTACAAGTATCTTTGGCAGGTTACCACCACCAGATGAAGATCAAACCAAATGTAAACTTTGCCAGGTGATCAACTGTCACACCTTGCGTCATTATTTACTGAAATTAATGAATTTAGAGACACCTCACTCAAAAATGTTCGAGATATGTCAAAGTGTTTTATCCACAGTAGTAAATTACGAACCATTCTGGAACAATGCCATGACTTTGCTCACTGTAAATAAAGCATAACCACTTTGTGTGTGTATGCGTATACTCGCCTATTTCTACAAACCTGTTTGTGGCTGCATGGGTCGAGTCACAGCTCCTGGCCCCACTTCTTTGCTAGTCTCTATTAGGTCCTCTCTCCCTGCTTACAGCTATGTTTGGATCCTGCCTCCAATACATCACTTCCCAGATTGTTCCACCTCCTGACAACTCTATGACTGAAGAAATACTTCCTAACAACCCTGTGACTCATCTGAGTTTTCAACTTCCAGTTGTGTCCCCTCGTTGTTGTGTCCCATCTCTGGAACATCCTGTCTCTATCCATCTCGTCAATTCCTCTCAGTATTTTATATATTGTTATCTTGTCATACAGTTAATATTGCCGCGAACTTCGACGTTTTCGTGGATTGTGATTTTCTTGTGTTCTAGAAGCATAAACCTTTGTCAGTGAACTTATAAAGTACATCTCTACAGCGTTGGAAGCTCATCTAGCAAATAACAACACCATGAAGACTGGTCACAGACCGGGCCGGGGGGCGTTGACCCCTGAAACCCTCTCCAGGTATTCCTGTGGAATTTTTTTATAGTTTTCTTAAATTCACCATGTGTAAGTATGAATAATATAATTGTGTATTAAAATGTGATGCTGATTTAACCCTTCAAGAAAATGTGTGAAGGTGGGTGTGCAGTGGCCGCGGAGTGATACGGGGGGAAGGAGAGAAAAAGAACCATACCACGGGTGGAGATGGAACCCGCGATCAGAGAGTCTCAAAACTCTCTGATCGCGAGTTCTATCCCCACCTGTGGTATGGTTTGTTTGCAATCGTGTCATTACGATTTCGTGAGTCAAGGTGAGAAAGAGACGCCATTAATCTGTGCACTGGTTGTCACAATCGTCTAATAATCCGGCATCATCGAGGCCAAAAATGGAAGTATCAGTTAGAATCAACGATTATAAATTAATGGCTTCTGCAATGAAATATGGACAAATAAGGTGAAAATTAGCCATAATAAGGCTGTATAGTGAGAAATAAGGAGACAAGAGTCGTTGGGAATGCAACTGGCCAGTTAGATTCTATTTGTCAGGTAGGCGTTGAAGTGTGTTTCACCTACGACATAAATGGTAAGTGGTAATCCAGATTTCTTTTAATAACATTTTATAAGTAGCAACAGCAATATTCGATGAATTCTTTATGACTGAGACTGATGACAAGACTTAGAAGAGACAATAAATGACATGGCCATGCACTCTGCCTCAGGCCCAGACTCATGGACTCCGTGTTCATCATGAACTGCAAGATGCCCCTATCACGAGCTTTTAGTATTCTATGAAGAGGGAGCATGGACACAGGGGTCATCCCACAGCTGTTAAAAACAACGTACTCCCACTCTACAAAAAAGGGGCAGTAAAGCAATATCTAAGAACTACAAACCGCTAGCGTGGCCTGGTGGCTAAAGCTCCCGCTTCACACATGGAGGACCCAGGTTCGATTCCCGGCGGGTGGAAACATTTCGGCACGTTTCCTTACACCTGTTGTTCTCATTATCCATCCTATCATTTTTCTAGCAGATGTGTTAGATACATTGTTGTGTTCTTTGAAGGTGAGATCCTCTGACATTATCACTCCCAGGTTCTTCACATTACTTTTTCACTCTATTGTATGGTTAGAATTTGTTGTATACCCTGATATAGATGATAAATTAGACGCATATGCAACTCTTGGGTATCTTTATTAAGGAAACGTTTCGCCACACAGTGGCTTCATCAGTCCATACACAGGAGAAACTTGAAGAACAGGAGGAGAATGAGGTAATCAATCCCTCAACCTTGAGTCGATGTGGTCAGTCCATCAATCTTGAATAGAATACGGCATATGAGCGGAGAAGCAGCTTATAAACCGTAGGCAGGAGAGGTGCAGCAGTCGTAGGTGGTGTCACATTTGTCCAATGTGGAAGTAGGTCGTGCCCAAGGTCGTGCCCAAGGGTTAGGCAAGCGAAGAATTCCCAAGTATTAAGATCCCAAGAAGTTGCAGTGTCTGACAGAATTGTAGATGAATGCCGTATTCTATTCAAGATTGATGGACTAACCACATCGATTCAAGGTTGAGGGACTGATTACCTCATTCTCCTCCTGTTCTTCAAGTTTCTCCTGTGTATGGACTGATGAAGCCACTGTGTGGCGAAACGTTTCCTTAATAAAGATGCCCAAGAGTTGCACATGTGTCTAATTTATCAACGTGTCGGTTCTGTGAACCATTTATCTACATACCCTGATATAGTTTTAATTTCCTCAAATTTTCCGTATCTGAGTTGTTGAAATTTCTCTTCATTGAACTTAATATTGTTTTGAGTGGTCCATCTGAAAATTTGGTTGATGTCCACTTGGAGTCTCGCGGTGTCTTCGATGGAGGTCACTGTAATGGCAATTCGGGTGTCATCCGCAAAGGAAGACACGGAGCTAAGACCAACATCTCTATGTCAGATATGAGGATGAGGAATAGGATGGGAGCGAGTACTGTGCCTTGTGGAATAGAGCTTTTCACAGTAGCCGCCTCTGTTTACTAGTACTCTTTGTATTCTATTTGTTAGGAAGTTATAGATACGTCGACCAACTTGAACTGTTATTCCTTTATCACTCACTCTGTGTGCTATTACACTATGGTCGCACTTGTTGAAGGCTTTTGCAAAGTCTGTGTATACATCTGCATTTTGTTTATCCTCTATAGCATCCAGGACCTTGTCATAGTGGATCAGTAGCTGGGACAAGCAGGAGCGACCTGCTCTAAACCCATGTTGCTCTGGGTTGTGTAACTGATGGGTATGTAGGTGGTTGGCGATCTTGCTTCTTAGGACCCTTTCAAAGATTTTTATGATATGGGATGTTAGTGCTATCGGTCTGTAGTTCTTTGCCTTTGCTTTACTGCCCCCTTTGTGGAGTGGGGCTATGTCTGTTGTTTTTAATGAGTGTGGGATGACCCCTGTGTCCATGCTCCCTCTACACAGAGTGCTGAAGGCACGTGAGTCGAACTAGAGTCCTGCAGCAAATTGGTAGATAAATTATCGTTACAACTCGTTTGTAGATGAATGGTTCAGAGAACCGACATGTTGATAAATTAGACACATGTGCAACTCTTGGGTATCTTTATTGCAGAAACGTTTCGCCACACAGTGGCTTCATCAGTCCATACAAAGGAGAATCTTGAAGAACAGGAGGAGAATGAGGTAATCAGTCCCTCAACCTTGAGTCGATGTGGTCAGTCCATCAATCTTGAATAGAATACGGCATACGTGCGGAGAAGGAGCTTATAAACCGTATGGCAGGAGAGGTGCAGCAGTCATAGGTGGTGTCACATTTGTTCAATGTGGAAGTAGGTCGTGCCCAAGAATTAGGCAAGCGAAGAATTCCCAAGTATTAAGATCCCAAGAAGCTGCAGTGTCTGACAGGATTGTAGACTGAAAAGGGTAAATAATTTTAATGTCCAGTGTAATGTGGAACCCATCATTACAGAATCTTCCGTGAATTATCTCGGAATCCCCTTTGACCCAAGTATGTCAGGCTAAGTTCCTCTTTGGTATAAACCTTGGTAATAAATACCGACAAGTTGGTTTAGAAAGACACGTAAGCAAACACTATAACATATTTATTAGAAAACGTTTCGGTCCTGGGACCGATTAGAAGTGATCAAGGTCCCAGGACCGAAACGTTTTCTAATAAATATGTTATAGTGTTTGCTTACGTGTCTTTCTAAACTAAGTTCCTCTATACACAGGCAGTGTCTGTTTAGATACTACTACTACTACTACTAATAATATAATTATCTTATTTCTACAAGTACAAAGTATACAGACCTAGCTGACATCAATCAGCATTTCGGGCAAATTAGGCCAGTTTTTGTCCCAGGATGCGACCCACACCAGTCGACTAGGAAAAATAAACACAATTTTATAGTACCCACAGTAGGTGGTCAGGCTTCAAATACCTTTTATTGTATAGCAATAAAGGAATGGAACGGACTGCTTACACATGTCAGAGCCAGTCCTAGCATGAGCCAGTTCAGGACTAGAGCCACAAGGTACCTAATGAATGAAGCTATAGAAAGGGAGGAGTGATTTCTTGTATAGTTAACATTCTTGTATCTGTTATTGTAAGCTGATCCCCTGTTTAATGTTAATGTAAATAACTCGGTTATTGTAACTGATTTTCAGACAGTTGAGTTATTTAGCTGTTTTAACTGCCAAGGTTAATATATTAAGATACTACAAAGACCACAATGGAAATAAATTACTTTGTCTGACCTTTCTAGGAGGTTAGTAAGTTTATTCAGGTACGGTACACATAAATACAGTTACTTAAAATATCAAACATAGCAGCAGAGAGCATAGGATAATCCAAGAAAGTTAGATAAAGTGACTTGTTTCCATTTTGATTCTAGGTAATTTACACTATGTATGATACAATTGAACTTATGTGTATCTGTACTTTAACTTAGTTACAGTGGCCCCTCCATTAATGTGCGCAGTGACCCCTCCATTGATGTGCTCAGTGGTTCTTCCATTGATGTGCTCAGTTGCCCCTCCATTGATGTGCTCAGTGGCCCCTCCATTGATGTGCTCAGTGGCCCCTCCATTGATGTGCTCAGTTGCCCCTCCATTCATGTCGTGGATGTGAGCGCAAGTCCACGAACCATCAGTGTTGGCGCAGTTCGACTTCTTGTTGGGTTTGTAAGGGCCACTGACAGCTCGCACACTGCTGAACCCAGCTTCCAGAGATAGGTTAGGTTATTTAGGTACCCCTAAGTACAGTTACACAAATTCCTGTGATGGCAATTATCATACACAGTAACTCATTCGTAAATAACCCACCAGGATAACCCAAAAAGAAGTCAGACGAAGTGACTTGTTTTCATTGGATCCTTGTAGACATCCATCAGAGCTGGCCCATGAAAGAAAATGAAACAGAAGTCTCTTTGTAAATACAGCCTCTCCTCACTCAACGACAGAGTTCTGTTCCTAAGACCACGTCGTTAAGCGAGTTCGTCGCTAAGTGAGGAGCATACTACAATGGTAGTGAGCTTGTGTCAACCATTTTTATATTGTTTTAATGTCACCTTTGCACCATTTATAGCATTTCTGGTATATTTTTAAATGTTTATGCAATATTGCTGCACACTAACAGCACCTTTCAAGGCAGGTGAAATTGCTGACCTAGAAAATGTACAGAGAACCTTCACGGCGCGCATAACGGAGATAAAACACCTCAATTACTGGGATCGCTTGAGGTTCCTGAACCTATATTCCCTGGAATGCAGGCGGGAGAGATACATGATTATATACACCCGGAAAATCCTAGAGGGACTAGTACCAAACTTGCACACGAAAATCACTCACTACGAAAGCAAAAGACTTGGCAGACGATGCAACATCCCCCCAATGAAAAGCAGGGGTGTCACTAGCACATTAAGAGACCATACAATAAGTGTCAGGGGCCCAAGACTGTTCAACTGCCTCCCAGCATACATAAGGGGGATTACCAATAGACCCCTGGCAGTCTTCAAGCTGGCACTGGACAAGCACCTAAAGTCGGTTCCTGACCAGCCGGGCTGTGGCTCATACGTTGGTTTGCGTGCAGCCAGCAGTAACAGCCTGGTTGATCAGGCTCTGATCCACCAGGAGGCCTGGTCACAGACCGGGCCGCAGGGGCGTTGACCCCCGGAACTCTCTCCATGTAAACTCCAGGTAAATAGTTTACTGTATATTGAAGTAAACAGAATAGAGGAAATCAGTTCTAATATACTTTATTTAGGTATAAATACTGGTCAAAGAGCCCATCATAAGTCCGAGGCATCGGTAAACGAGTACGTCGCTAAGTGAGGAGAGTATGTATTATTTTTATATTGGTGGACCACTAAACCCGTATGGATTATACAACGCCTGTTTGGGGATGAGGGGTGTTGGGAGGCATGTTTAATTCAGGGAACTGGAACACAGATCCAATTCCCTAGATCAAGAGCCCCTCATCAGCATCCAGGAACCATCCTTGAGAGGTGTGTAAATAGAAACAGAAACTAGAAGTTCCCAAATAGACCAGGTGGTCCCCTCACCAAGTTCCAGTAGAGCATGTGGTCCCCTCACCAAGCTCCAGTAGACCAGGTGGTCCCCTCACCAAGTTCCAGTAGAGCATGTGGTCCCCTCACCAAGCTCCAGTAGACCAGGTGGTCCCCTCACCAAGCTCCAGTAGACCAGGTGGTCCCCTCACCAAGCTCCAGTAGACCAGGTGGTCCCCTCACCAAGTTCCAGTAGACCAGGTGGACCCCTCACTATGTTCCAGTAGACCAGGTGGTCCCCTCACCATGTTCCAGTAGACCAGGTGGACCCCTCACTATGTTCCAGTAGACCAGGTGGTCCCCTCACCATGTTCCAGTAGACCAGGTGGTCCCCTCACCTTGTTCCAGTAGACCAGGTGGACCCCTCACTATGTTCCAGTAGACCAGGTTGTTCCCTCACCATGTTCCAGTAGACCAGGTGGTCCCCTCACCATGTTCCAGTAGACCAGGTGGTCCCCTCACCATGTTCCAGTTGACCAGGTGGTCCCCTCACCATGTTCCAGTAGACCAGGTGGTCCCCTCACCATGTTCCAGTAGACCAGGTGGACCCCTTACTATGTTCCAGTAGACCAGGTGGTCCCCTCACCATGTTCCAGTAGACCAGGTGGTCCCCTCACCAAGTTCCAGTAGACCAGGTGGTCCCCTCACCATGTTCCAGTAGACCAGGTGGTCCCCTCACCATGTTCCAGTAGACCAGGTGGTCCCCTCACCAAGTTCCAGTAGACCAGGTGGTCCCCTCACAATGTTCCAGTAGACCAGGTGGTCCCCTCACCATGTTCCAGTAGACCAGGTGGTCCCCTCACCAAGTTCCAGTAGACCAGGTGGTCCCCTCACCATGTTCCAGTAGACCCCACTAACACCATCCACTGATGCCTGTGGCCCATCCATGCCAAGTGTAGCCACATCATCCTCAAAGACCTGGGAGTGATTATGTCGGAGGATCTCACCTTCAAGGACCATAACATTGTATCAATCGCATCTGCTAGAAAAATGACAGGATGGATAATGAGAACCTTCAAAACTAGGGAGGCCAAGCCCATGATGACACTCTTCAGGTCACTTGTTCTATCTAGGCTGGAATATTGCTGCACTCTAACAGCACCTTTCAAGGCAGGTGAAACTGCCGACCTAGAAAATGTACAGAGAACCTTCACGGCGCGCATAACGGAGATAAGAACATAAGAACATAAGAACGAAGGAACACTGCAGAAGGCCTACTGGCCCATGCGAGGCAGGTCCAAGTCTCCTACCGGCTTAAGCCAATGCACCCAACCTAGTCAGGTCAGGTCACATTGACTTAAGGGAGGAACACGGCAACCGACCTGGTAGCACAAGCTATCAGGTCTAACTCACACCCACCCACATCTACTCATGTATTTATCCAACCTATTTTTAAAGCTACACAACGTTCTGGCCTCTATAACGGTACTTGGGAGTTTGTTCCACTCATCCACAACTCTATTACCAAACCAGTACTTTCCTATATCCTTCCTGAATCTGAATTTTTCCAACTTAAAACCATTGCTGCGAGTCCTGTCTAGGCTAGATATTTTCAGCACACTATTTACATCCCCTTTATTTATTCCTGTCTTCCATTTATACACCTCAATCATATCCCCCCTAATTCTACGTCTTTCTAGAGAGTGCAGTTTCAGGGCCCTTAGTCTATCCTCATAGGGAAGGTTTCTGATACATGGGATCAACTTTGTCATCCTCCTTTGTACATTTTCCAGAGAATTTATATCCATTCTGTAATATGGTGACCAAAACTGTGCAGCATAATCTAAATGAGGCCTAACCAAGGATGTATAGAGTTGAAGAACAACCTGAGGACTCCTATTATTTATGCTTCTTGATATGAAGCCAAGGATTCTATTAGCTTTATTGCGAACACTTATGCACTGTTGTCTTGGTTTCAGATTACTGCTAACCAGAACTCCTAAATCTTTTTCGCAATCCGTAATATTAAGATCTACATTATTTAGTTTATATGTGGCATGGTTATTGTCCTGTCCAACATTTAGAACTTTGCATTTGTCTATATTAAACTGCATCTGCCACTTCTCCGACCACTGCATCAGTCTATTCAAATCTTCCTGGAGTGCTCGAATGTCCTCGTCAGAATGAATTCGACGGCCTATTTTGGTGTCATCGGCAAACTTGCCGATGTCGCTCTTTATGCCCTCATCTATGTCGTTTATGTAGATTGTGAACAGCAGGGGGCCCAACACTGACCCCTGTGGAACACCGCTCGTGACACTTCCCCACTCTGATTTCTCCCCATTTATGCAAACTCTCTGCTGCCTATTTGTCAACCATGCCTCTATCCAGGAAAAAATTTCTCCTCCTATTCCATGTGCTTTAATTTTCCTCAATAGTCTCTGATGTGGGACCCTGTCAAAAGCCTTACTGAAGTCCATATACACAATATCATATTCATTACCATGATCTACCTCCTCAAATACCTTAGTGAAAAAAGTTAATAAATTCGTAAGGCAGGAACGCCCCTTTGTAAAACCATGCTGAGATTCGTTGATTAATTTATGCTTTTCAAGGTGGCTACGAACTGCCTCGGCAATTATTGATTCCATAAATTTTCCCACTATGGAGGTTAGGCTTATTGGTCTATAGTTCGAAGCTAAGGACCTGTCACCTGTTTTGAAAATAGGTATCACATTTGCCATTTTCCACTTATCTGGCACCTTGCCAGTTTGTAGTGATATGTTGAAAAGATTAGCCAAAGGTGTGCTAAGCTCCTCTTTACATTCCTTTAGAACCCTTGCATACAGTTCATCAGGGCCTGGGGATTTGTTAGGTTTTAATTTATCTATTTGTCTAAGGACCATGTCACTTGTGACCCTAATAGTGCACAGTTTATTATCGTCCTGTTCTACATAATTTATCATTACTGGAATATCGCTGGTATCCTCCTGTGTAAAAACTGAGAGGAAGTATGTGTTAAAAATTCTACACATTTCCTTATCACTGTCAGTGAGCTGACCCGAGGAACTTTTGAGTGGGCCTATCTTGTCCCTGATCTTACTTCTGTATACCTGAAAGAATCCTTTTGGGTTAGTCTTCGATTCTCTTGCAACTTTAACCTCATAATCTCTTTTTGCTTTTCTAATTCCCTTTTTTATTTCTCTCTTTAACTGAATATATCGATTTCTCAATTGCCCCTCTCCTCTTTTGATTTGCCTATATATGCCTCTCTTTTGACCAATCAGATATTTTAATCTATTGTTCATCCATTTAGGATCATTTTTGTTTGATCTGATTTCCCTATTTGGAACATAATTTGACTGTGCAGCTAGAACTATGCCCTGGAAAGCATCATATCGGCAACCATCACCACCTACCTGACCCTTAGTCAGGTCATTCCAGTTCAGCCCACCTAAGTAATTTTTCAGTCCTATGAAATCAGCCAAGCGAAAGTCAGGGACGGAGACTTGATTGCCATTATTAGGGGAATTCCATGATATATTAAAACTGAGTGATTTGTGATCACTTTCCCCAAGCTCATCATTAACCTCGAGATTATTAATTAGTGTTTCCCTACTGGCAAGAACCAAGTCAAGGAGGTTATTTCCCCTAGTTGGCTCTGTCACAAACTGTTTTAAAAAACAATCCTGGATCGTATCAAGAAAGTCACCTGACTCTAAATTTCCTGTCAAATTGCTCCAGTCAATCTGTCTATAGTTGAAATCTCCCATTAACACAACATTTTCGTATGTAGATGCCTTACGAGTTTCGTCCCATAGAAGTTTACTGCATTCCCTATCAAGATTTGGGGCCCTGTAAATCACACCCAAAATTAGTTTTTCTCGGCCCTCGAGAAGCTGTAACCAAACAGATTCAGTGGCTGACGCTTCTAATTTAATATCTTGTCTAACACAACAATTTAAATTGTCTCTGACATACATCGCTACTCCACCACCTTTCCTGTTGACCCTGTCAGTGTGGAATAATTTATAGCCTTGTATGTGACATTCAGAGGGCATCTCTCTATCTTTCAGATTGAGCCAGGTCTCTGTTATAGCAATAATATCTATGTTTCCTGCACTTGCAATTAATCTTAGCTCATCTATCTTATTTCTTACACTCCTGCTATTAGTATAGTAAACCTTAAGGGAGCTAGTCCCTTGCTGCCCTCTGCTGTCCCCCTTTGTTTGCTGACCTGATCTATTGTCTTTATTTATAACTTCATGCTGAATGCCTTTTATACATTTACTGTTTCCAACCCAAGTGTTGCAACCTGCTTGTTTCCCACACACACCCATACCTCAATTACTGGGAGCGCTTGAGGTTTCTAAACCTGTATTCCCTGGAACGCAGGCGGGAGAGATACATGATTATATACACCTGGAAAATCCTAGAGGGACTAGTACCGAACTTGGACACGAAAATCACTCACTACGAAAGCAAAAGACTTGGCAGACGATGCACCATCCCCCCAATGAAAAGCAGGGGTGTCACTAGCACGTTAAGAGACCATACAATAAGTGTCAGGGGCCCGAGACTGTTCAACTGCCTCCCAGCACACATAAGGGGGATTACCAACAGACCCCTGGCAGTCTTCAAGCTGGCACTGGACAAGCACCTAAAGTCAGTTCCTGATCAGCCGGGCTGTGGCTCGTACGTTGGTTTGCGTGCAGCCAGCAGCAACAGCCTGGTTGATCAGGCGCTGATCCACCAGGAGGCCTGGTCACAGACCGGGCCGCGGGGGCGTTGACCCCCGAAACTCTCTCCAGGTAAACTCCAGGTAACTCCAGACCAGGTGGACCCCTCACTATGTTCCAGTAGACCAGGTGGTCCCCCTCACCAAGTTCCAGTAGACAAGGTGGTCCCCTCACCAAGCTCCAGTAGACCAGGTGGTCCCCTCACCATGTTCCAGTAGACCAGGTGGTCCCCTCACCATGTTCCAGTAGACCAGGTGGACCCCTCACCAAGTTCCAGTAGAGCAGGTGGACCCCTCACCATGTTCCAGTAGACCAGGTGGACCCCTCACCATGTTCCAGTAGACCAGGTGGTCCCCTCACCAAGCTCCAGTAGACCAGGTGGTCCCCTCACCAAGTTCCAGTAGAGCAGGTGGACCCCTCACCATGTTCCAGTAGACCAGGTGGACCCCTCACCATGTTCCAGTAGACCAGGTGGACCCCTCACCAAGTTCCAGTAGAGCAGGTGGACCCCTCACCAAGCTCCAGTAGACCAGGTGGACCCCTCACCAAGTTCCAGTAGACCAGGTGGTCCCCTCACCATGTTCCAGTAGACCAGGTGGACCCCTCACCATGTTCCAGTAGACCAGGTGGTCCCCTCACCATGTTCCAGTAGACCAGGTGGACCCCTCACTAAGCTCCAGTAGACCAGGTGGTCCCCTCACCAAGTTCCAGTAGACCAGGTGGACCCCTCACCAAGTTCCAGTAGAGCAGGTGGACCCCTCACCAAGTTCCAGTAGAGCAGGTGGACCCCTCACCAAGCTCCAGTAGACCAGGTGGTCCCCTCACCAAGCTCCAGTAGACCAGGTGGACCCATCACCAAGATCCAGTAGACCAGGTGGACATCTCACCAAGTTCCAGTAGACCAGGTGGTCCCATCACCAAGTTCCAGTAGACCAGGTGGACCCCTCACCAAGTTCCAGTAGACTAGGTGGACATCTCACCAAGTTCCAGTAGACCAGGTGGACATATCACCAAGTTCCAGTAGACCAGGTGGACCCCTCACCAAGTTTCAGTAGACCAGGTGGACCCCTCACCAAGTTTCAGTAGACCAGGTGGACCCCTCACCATGTTCCAGTAGACCAGGTGGACCCCTCACCCAGGGCCGGATTACCGCATAGGCAAACTAGGCATTTGCCTTGGGCCCCGCGCATTTGGGGGCCCTGCGGTCCAAGGGGTTCAGGGGCTCATCCAAGACTGCGCACATGGTGCAAGTGCAAAGGGGTCCCTACCTAAAAAGTTCAAGTGTTTGGACAGTAAAATTGATTTTTTAAAATTAATCAAAACAAAAATAAATAATGAAATAAAATAAAATAAAAATAAATAAACCTAACCATAGATGGCAACACTCAACACGCCTTTGTTTACATCAGAACAGCTGTGTTTTCCCGCTAATGGGTGAGTATGGGAGATTCCTCTCCAATTTTCTGTAGTTTATATGATTTGATAGTCTTATGCATGATGCAATGATAACAATAATGGTCAGTGATTTATAAAGGGAATAATAGTGCTGTAGTGGTTATGCTGAATATAATAGGTACATGATGTCACTACTTTAATAGCCTAATCTAGTAATACTATGCTGTCTTGAGTTTATTCTCTTTAAAATGCATGATTTAACAAGATAGTTATAATGGCTGTTGGTAAATGGTTTTGGTTGTCTTGATGTACTTTCCCTATTAAATTTAATCTAAATATCCAGAATGTATTTAATTAGACCTTAAACAGGCTCACACCGACCCCCCCTCCCAACCCCAAGCTGGAAGGGGTCGCTTCGCTTACCCGTAACTCAAAGGGGCCCCGCCAATCTGAATAGCCTAGGGCCTGGAGACTTCTTAATCCGGCCCTGCCCTCACCATGTTCCAGTAGACCAGGTGGTCCCCTCACCATGTTCCAGTAGACCAGGTGGACCCCTCACCAAGATCCAGTAGACCAGGTGGTCCCCTCACCAAGTTCCAGTAGACCAGGTGGTCCCCTCACCAAGTTCCAGTAGACCAGGTGGACATCTCACCAAGCTCCAGTAGGCCAGTTGGACCCCTCATCAAGTTCCAGTAGACCAGGTAGTCCTCTCACCAAGTTCCAGTAGACCAGGTGGGCCTCCAGGCAAGCTCCAGTAGACCAGGTGGACCTTCAGGCAAGCTCCAGTAGACCAGGTGGACCTCCACGCAAGCTGTGGTAGACTAGGTGGACCTTCAGGCTAGCTCCAGTAGACCAGGTGGACCTCCAGGCAAGCTCCAGTAGACTAGGTGGATCTTTAGGCTAGCTCCAGTAGACCAGATTGGCCTCCAGGCAAGCTCCAGTTGACCAGGTGGACCTCCAGACAAGCTCCAGTAGACCAGGTGGACCTTCAGGTTAGCTCCAGTAGAGTGGGACCCCCACATTAAATGACGTCAAATGACATCGAAAAGGCGATAAATGACATGGCCATGCACTCTGCCCCAGGGCCAGACTCATGGAACTCTGTGCTTATCAAGAACTGCAAGAAGCCCCTATCATATGTTTTTAACATCCTGAGAAGAGGGAACATGGACACGGGGGTCGTCCCACAGCTGCTAAACACAACAGACATAGCCCCACTCCACAAAGGGGGCAGTAATGCAATATCAAAGAACTACAGACCGATAGCGCTAACGTCCCATATCATAAAAATCTTTGAAAGGGTCCTAAGAAGCAAGATCACCACCCATCTAGATACCCATCAATTACACAACCCAGGGCGACATGGGTTTGGAGCAGGTCGCTCCTGCCTGTCCCAACTACTGGATCACTATGACAAGGTCCTGGATGCTCTAGAAGACAAACAGTATTCAGATGTAACATACACAGACTTTGCAAAAGCTTTCGACAAGTGTGACCATGACGTAATAGCGCACAAAAGGCGTGATAAAGGAATAAAAGGAAAAGTTGGTAGATGGATCAATAATTTCCTAACAAATAGAACACAAAGAGTAGTTGTAAACAAAGTAAAGTCTGAGGCGGCTACGGTGAACAGCTCTGTTCCACAAGACACAGTACTTGGTTGGAATTTGTTTTATACTTCGATGAAGTTTTAATTTTCTCACGTTTTCCATATCGGAGTAATTGAAATTTCTCATCACTGAACTTCATATTGTTTTCTGCAGCCCATTTAAATATTTGGTTGATGTCCACCTGGAGCCTTGCAGTGTCTGCAATGGAAGACACTGTCATGCAAATTCGGGTGTCATCTGCAAAGGAAGACATCGTGCTGTGGCTGACATCCTTGTCTATGTCAGATATGAGGATGAGGAACAGAACGAGAGGGAGTTTACCTGGAGTTTAACTCTCTCCAGGTAAACTCCAGGTAAACTCCCTCTCGTTCTGTTCCTCATCCTCATATCTGACATAGACAAGGATGTCAGCCACAGCACGATGTCTTCCTTTGCAGATGACACCCGAATTTGCATGACAGTGTCTTCCATTGCAGACACTGCAAGGCTCCAGGTGGACATCAACCAAATATTTAAATGGGCTGCAGAAAACAATATGAAGTTCAGTGATGAGAAATTTCAATTACTCCGATATGGAAAACGTGAGAAAATTAAAACTTCATCGAAGTATAAAACAAATTCCAACCACAAAATAGAGCGAAACACCAACGTCAAAGACGTGGGAGTGATCATGTCGGAGGATCTCACCTTCAAGGACTATAACATTGTATCAATCGCATCTGCTAGAAAAATGTCAGGATGGATAATGAGAACCTTCAAAACTAGGGATGCCAAGTCCGTGGTGACACTCTTCAGGTAGCTTGTTCTATCTAGGCTGGAATATTGCTGCACACTAACAGCACCTTTCAAGGCAGGTGAAATTTCTGACCTAGAAAATGTACAGAGAACCTTCACGGCGCGCATAACGGAGATAAAACACCTCAATTACTGGGAGCGCTTGAAGTTCCTGAACCTGTACTCCCTGGAATGCAGGCGGAAGAGATACATGATTATATACACTTGGAAAATCTTAGAGGGACTAGTACCGAACTTGCACACGAAAATCACTCACAACGAAAGCAAAAGACTCGGCAGACGATGCAACATCCCCCCAATGAAAAGCAGGGGTGTCACTAACACGTTAAGAGACAACACAATAAGTGTCAGAGGCCCGAGACTGATCATCTGCCTCCCAGCATACATAAGGGGGATTACCAATAGACCCCTGGTTGTCTTCAAGCAGGCACTGGACAAGCACCTAAAGTCGGTACCTGACAGCCGGGCTGTTGTTCGTACGTCGGGTTGCGTGCGGCCAGCAGTAACAGCCTGTTTAATCAGGCCCTGATCCACCATGAGGCCTGGTCACAGACTGGGCCGCAGGGGCGCTGACCCCCGAAACTCTCTCCAGGTATCATCATGGTCCAACATAGACTATCATCATGGTCCAACAAATACTATCATCATGGTCCAACATAGACTATCATCATGGTCCAACATAGGCTATCATCATGGTCCAACATAGACTGTCATCATGGTCCAACATAGACTATCATGGTCCAACATAGACTATAATCTTGGTCGATCATAGATTATCATGGTCCAACATAGACTATCATCATGGTCCAACATAGACTATCATCATGGTCCAACATAGGCTATCATCATGGTCCAACATAGACTATCATCACGGTCCAACAAAGACTATCATCATGGACCAACATAGACTATCATCATGGTCCAACATAGACTATCATCATGGTCCAACATAGACTATCATCATGGTCCAACATAGACTATCATCATGGTCCAACATAGACTATAATCATGGTCCAACATAGACTATCATCATGGTCCAACATAGACTATCATGGTACAACATAGACTATCATCATGGCCCAACATAGATTATCAAGGCCCAACATAGACTATCATCATGGTCCAGCATAGACTATCATGGTCCAACATAGATTATCATTGTCCAACATAGACTATCATCATGGTCCAACATAGGCTATCATCATGGTCCAACATAGACTATCATCATGGTCCAACATAGGCTATCATCATGGTCCAACATAAACTATCATGGTCTAACAGACTATTATGATCTAACATAGGCTATCATCATGGTCCAACATAGACTATCATGGTCCAACATAGATTATCATTGTCCAACATAGACTATCATCATGGTCCAACATAGGCTATCATCATGGTCCAACATAGACTATCATCATGGTCCAACATAAACTATCATGGTCTAACAGACTATTATGATCTAACATAGGCTATCATCATGGTCCAACATAGACTATCATGGTCCAACATAGTTTATATCAGACAATGATGATAGTCTACGTTGGACCATGATAGTCTATGTTGGACCATGATGATAGCCTATGTTAGACCATGATAGTCTGTTAGACCATGATAGTTTATGTTGGACCATGATGATAGTTTATGTTGGACCATGATGATAGCCTATGTTGGACCATGATAGTTTATGTTGGACCATGATGATAGTCTATCATGGTCCAACATAGGCTATCATCTTGGTCCAACATAGACTATCATCATGGTCCAACATAGACTATCATGGTCCAACATAGAATATCATCATGGTCCAACATATACTATCATCATGGTCCAACATAGACTATCATCATGGTCCAACACAGACTATCATCATGGTCCAACATAGACTATCATCATGGTCCAACATAGACTATCGTCATGGTCCAACATAGACTATCATCATGGTCCAACATAGACTATCATCATGGTCCAACATAGACTATCATCATGGTCCAACATAGACTATCATGGTCCAACATAGGCTATCATCATGGTCCAACATAGACTATCATCATGGTCCAGCATAGACTATCATGGTCCAACATAGATTATCATTGTCCAACATAGACTATCATCATGGTCCAACATAAACTATGATGGTCTAACAGACTATCATGGTCTAACATAGGCTATCATCATGGTCCAACATAGACTATCATGGTCCAACATAGTTTATGTCGAAGCATGATGATAGTCTATGTTGGACCATGATAGTCTATGTTGGACCATGATGATAGCCTATGTTAGACCATGATAGTCTGTTAGACCATGATAGTTTATGTTGGACCATGATGATAGTCTATGTTGCACCATGATGATAGTCTATCATGGTCCAACATAGGCTATCATCTTGGTCCAACATAGACTATCATCATGGTCCAACATAGGCTATCATGGTCCAACATAGACCATCATCATGGTCCAACATAGACTATCATCATGGTCCAACATAGGCTATCATCATGGTCCAACATACACTATCATCATGGTCCAACATAGACTATCATCATGGTCCAACATAGACTATCATCATGGTCCAACATAGACAATCATCATGGTCCTACATAGACTATCATCATGGTCCAACATAGACTATCATCATGGTCCAACATAGACTATCATCATGGTCCAACATAGGCTATCATCATGGTCCAACATAGACTATCATGGTCCAACATAGACTATCATCATGGTCCAACATAGATGATCATGTGGTCCAACATAAAACTATTATCATGGTCCAACATAGACTATTGTGGTCCAACATAGACTATCATGGTCCAACATAGACTATCATCATGGTCCAACATAGGCTATCATGGTCCAACATAGACCATCATCATGGTCCAACATAGACTATCATCATGGTCCAACATAGGCTATCATCATGGTCCAACATACACTATCATCATGGTCCAACATAGACTATCATCATGGTCCAACATAGACTATCATCATGGTCCAACATAGACTATCATCATGGTCCAACATAGACTATGATGGTCCAACATAGGGTATCATCATGGTCCAACATAGACTATCATCATGGTCCAACATAGAATATCATCATGGTCCAACATAGGCTATCATCATGGTCCAACATAGACTATCATCATGGTCGAACATAGACTATCATGGTCCAACATAGACTATCATCATGGTCCAACATAGATTATCATCTGGTCCAACATAAACTATCATCATGGTCCAACATAGACTATCATGGTCCAATATAGACTCTCATGGTCCAATATAGGCTATCATCATGGTCCAACATAGACTATCATCATGGTCCAATGTGAAGGAAAAGTTCAATAGATAGGAGTAGCAATATAGTAACAATAGTTTCATTGCCGGCTACTAGTTAAGGTAGGGTAAGTCAAGCTCCCGTTTTCGGGCCTTTTCTCCCCCACCCCTAAAGTGATAGTTTGATTGCCGGCTGCTTGTTAACGTAGGGTCAGTCTAGCTCCCACTATCCCTTCCCCTCCCTCTTCCCCCCCCCCCCGAAAGGTGACGTGTGGGGCTCTGGTCAAACAGTAAATCACTGGACTCGCAGCTCCCAACACTACTGTAAGTACATGCCTGCCTTGTATTCTAGTGGATTTATTGGTTAAAAGCTTCACTTTTGACCAATAATAAACTTAGTCCTTTCAGTCTTGCTCTAGGTTGACTGTTGTAATAATCACCACGTCTTTTGAGTATTGTACACTGCCATGGAGAGTGATTATTTAAGCAGTGGGTAACCTGTCTATCTTTTCAGCTTGGATGACAGTGAGGGTCACCTGTCAATCAACGAGAAGAACAGGAGACGGACTAACGTCCTGGAGACGTCCCCATTTTGCATTTAAGTACCTGTGCACCTGTATGAAATTGCAGGACGTAACCCCACATCATTGCAGCGGTAAAGAACCTGCTTTCCTGTCATCGGGATACTACTCGAGGCTCTATCTACTGTGAAGAACTAGCCAGTGGGTCGTAACCAACACCTGCGACCCCCCCCCCATCATCAGCAACGGCTACGATTTCAACAACAGTGTCACCAACACCAGACACCCATATACATATTAGCGTTGAATTCAGTTATCATTTATATTTTAATTTTTCATTTTCTTTAATGTAGGATTAATATTTCATATTTAAGTGTTTTACATTTTATATTTTCTACATAATAAAGTGTTTGTTTGTCTGTTATTATTTCTTTTTCTATTCATTAATTTTCCTGAGGAGGAGCCAGCCTTGGTAATACTGTCTGAAGTTGTTACAGGGCTGAGTAAGTCTTCACAAGTGGCGACCCTGCCAGGATCAACTCTACTGAATCAAGATTCAACTCCATCTCGAATCTACCATTGGAACTTCAACGCCGCATACCACAGACGGTTACCACCAGCCATGAGTAATCATTCTCTATGGTAGGACTACGGTACAGGTATTTAAAAGATTTGGTGATTGTTATAGTCTCAATTTATTGTAAGTCAAGTCAGGCAGGATATAATAGTTAATTCTGCCACTCTTTCATGTGAGTTTGAAACACTTTGGAGGATTAGACTCTAGGGACCCGAGATTTTCCAGTGACAACTTGTTTCATTGAGCTCTTTATTATTTCAAGGGAACTGTCATAGGACACTCTTGATTTGTTGGTGAGAAGATTGGATGGTCAAGTGACTCCATTCTACTTACTGTTTGCTCGGAGCCGGCATAGAACCCTTCGTTTTCGTTAATACATATTGTTTAATTGAAGCAGGGATCGAGCCCTCTGGTTTATTTATAGTTTGAGCGGAGCAGGAATTGAACCCTCCGTTTTCTTTAATACCCGTTTCATTTCCCCTGATAGTTTAAGTTATTCTTGCAAGTATGGATGAATACCAGTTTTGGATGAATGCTGGAAGTTAGGAATAACAGGGAAAAATTTAGAATCTTATATTAGTGCTAAGATCCAGGAAAGACTTGAAAGAGAGAGAATTGAGAGAGAAGAAAGACAGCTAGAAAGGGAAAGAGAAGAGAATAAGGAGAGAGAGAGAATCGAAAGAGAAGAAGAAAAGGAGAGAGAAAGAATCGAAAGAGAAGAGAAAAAGGAGAAAGAGAACCTTGAAAGACAGGAGAAAAAGGAGAGAGAGAGAATTGAGAGAGAAATCCAAGAAAGACAGAAAGAGAGCGAGAAGACCAAAAAGAGCGTGATAGACTTGATCGTGAGGAAAGAGCTAGGGAACATGAGGAACAAGCTAAGATACGTGAGGAACAGGTTAAATTAAGAGAACTTGAGGAAAGAGCAAAGGATAGAGAAGTTGAGGAAAAAGCTAGAGAACGTGAGGAAAGAGCTAGAGAGCATGAGTTAATAGAGAGAGAAAAGGATCGCGAGCTCGAAAAATCTCGCCTTGAATTGGAGAATAAAAAGTTAACTCTTACACAACAACTATTAGAGGAAGGAGTAATGGAACAACGTGCAGTCAGTGCACATATTCCAACACCTAATTTACCTCCCTTCACAGAGGGGGAAGACATAACTTCTTACATTATCAGGTTTGAAAATACCGCTACCCTCTGTGAATGGCCTGCTGACACCTGAGCTACCAGGTTAGGAATGTTATTTTCTGGTACAGCCTTGAATATCTATGCAACTTCGTCACAGGATATCATATGTAATTATAACCTACTGAAAAAGGCAATCCTTAAAGCATATCAAAAAACCACTAATTCTTACAGGAAAGATTTCAGGTATGCCACCTTACAGCCTGGCCAGAACTTTCAGCAGTTACAGGTAACACTCTTTCGTTTGTTCGACTTTTGGATAGAGAGTTCAGGAATTGATCACAGTTATGAATCTCTTCGAGACTTCATGGTTGCTGACCAGTTCCTGACGGCTCTTCCCCATCAGATACGAACATTCATCAGAGAACGTAACCTGATTAAAGCTGAGGAAGTTGCTGAGGCTGCTGACCTGTATGCTGAGGCTCACAATTCCTATAAAAACCTAAAGGGATCGAACCCTAAGGGCAAGGGTTCATCAGACCTTAAGAAATCAAAGCCTCTAGTGGAAAGTAAAATGACTTCTTTTATTCCTGTTTGTCATTTGTGTGGTGTTAAGGGACATAAACGTCCAGATTGTCCTTCTAAGAAGGTCCAAAAAGTTGGAAGATGTTTTAAAGACTGTAATGACCAGGCACCCTTCTGTTCAGGAACAGTTAATGGACTTAATGTATCTACCATTTTACGAGACACTGGATGCACATGTATAGTAATTTCTGATAAGCTGTTCCCTAATCTTAAAGAAACTCATTCCTCTGCTATACTTTCAGACTACTTGGGCCGTACGGACACTTTTCCTACCATCCGTTGTTACATTAGGTCTAAATGGTTCACAGGTTGGTCTGAAGCCGTACTAGCTCCCATCACTTCTTGCTCCGTACTAATAGGTAATGTAAATGGTGCCATTCTTCCTTCTGAGGTTGACCTTTCATCACCAAAGATGGATATAAGTGTTTCAGATCCTCTTCCTGTAGAGTTGGAGAAGCCCCTCGAAAGTTCAGATGAGACAATGTCTCGTGAGACTCATGTGGGATTAAAAACCAGTGATGCTACTCTCGAAAGTGAGGTAGTAGGATCACCGGTTCACTTGTTAGATGAAAGTGAAGATATCGCCTCCGATACCATAAATGTCTTGACTAGGGCTCAGACCAAAGCCCAGGCTTCTCCTACTGTCCATCCTTTGATTTTCCCTGACTTTAAGCCTTTAGATATATCGAAGGACTCCTTTGTCAATTTACAACGTAATTGCCCTTCTCTTCAGAATTGCCATAATGCCGCTAAACAAAATCAAGTTATCCAAAGGAAAAACTTTTCATATAAATTTGAATATATAAAAGGTATATTGTACAAGTCAGTATTCAAATTAAATTCAGATGAGATTGACTATTCCATCTTAGTTGTTCCAAGTCAATGCAGAGAGACTGTTCTTAAAATGGCTCATGACCTGCCAGTGGCCGGACATTTCTCGCATCGTAAAACCTTAAATAAAATTAGGGAAACCTATTTTTGGCCAAAAATGTCCTCAGATATCACTACCTATTGTAGATCGTGTAAAGTTTGCCAACTGTCATCCTCCCGAGGTACCAGGCGAGTACCTATGGTCAAAATGCCTATCTTTACGGTACCGTTTGAAAGAGTAGCTATTGACATCGTTGGTCCTTTATCTCCACTTTCATCTGGGGGACATAGATATATATTAACATTAGTTGATTATGCTTCGAGTTTCCCTGAAGCCATACCCTTAAAGACCATAACTACTACAGAGGTGGCTGAAGCCCTTTTGTCCATCTTCTCCAGAGTGGGCATCCCTAGAGAAATTTTGTCTGACCGTGGGACACAATTCACATCTGACTTAATGCAACATCTATACCAACTTCTGGGACTGAAGCCTCTCTTCACCACACCCTATCATCCCAGCTGTAATGGGAGGATTGAGCGCCAGCATTCGATTCTCAAGTCCATTTTAAGGAAACTTTGCTCCCTTAAACCTAAGGAGTGGCATCGTTACCTACCCTGTGCTTTGTTTGCCATGAGGGAAGTTCCCAGTGACTCTTTGGGGTTTTCACCTTTTGAACTTCTCTATGGTAGACAGGCCAGAGGCCCATTGTCCATCCTTCATGACTTATGGACTAATGAGGAGGTAAATGCTGAGGTTCAGTCTTCTTACCAGTTTCTCCTTGACCTTAGATCCAAACTTGAGGAGACCTCTGACATAGTTTCGAAAAACCTAAGTTTGTCAATGGACCAGTACAAAACATATTTTGATTCCAAAAGTCAGAGGAGAAGTTTCAAAGTAGGAGATGAAGTTCTGGTACTTTTGCCTATCAAGTCAAATAAATTATTAGTAGCATGGAAAGGTCCATATAAAGTATTAAAAATTTGTGGGAAAGTTGACTACCTCATAGAAGTCAAGGGGAAACCTAAGCTTTATCATATCAACATCCTTAAGAAATATTACCGAAGAAATTCGGTTAACTGCCTTAACAACTTTGACTTAGTTTTTCCACACGAACTTGATAAGACAACTGAAGAATGTAAAGTGTGCGTAATTGACACCTCTAACTTAGACTGTGATGAAGAACTACATGACTTGGTGACTCTTGACCACTCGGACGCAACCACCATTAATATTAATGAATCTTTGGATGACCATAAGAGACATGAACTACTTCAATGTGTGAGTAACTTTTCAGACGTCTTTACTGATATTCCAGGTGTTACCTCCACGGTAGTCCATAAGATTGCCTTAATGACAGACAATCCTATCAAACGAAAATTATACCCAATTCCAGTTCACCTTAGGGATGCATTTGACCGAGAGGTAGACAAATTATTAAAACTAAAGATCATTGAACCTTCAGTATCTTCATATTGTTCACCAGTAGTCATGGTTAAGAAGGAGGATAATTCATATAGACTTGCTATTGACTTCAGAGGCCTTAATGCTGTAACTCGGTGGGATGCTGAGCCTATGCCCTTAATAGATAGTGATCTACACAAATTTTATGACGCTTCCTTCTTTTCAGAGATTGATATCGCGCAGGCATATCATCAAGTAATGTTAGATACTTCTTCTAAGCAGTACACCGCTTTTCCTACACACCAAGGACTGATGCAATATAGAACTATGCCCTTCGGTTTGGTAACTGCCTGTGCTACGTACGTGAGACTGATGAGAAAGGTCTTGGGTAATATGCCAAATGTTTCAGTTTATTTTGATAACATTTACGTAATGACATCTACGTGGGGCGAACATATCCAAACATTAACATTAGTTTTGCGTAGGTTACGCTCACATGGCCTCACTGCCAAGCCGAAGAAATCCTTCCTTGGGTATAACAAGATTAGATATCTTGGACTGATACTTTCTAATAACACTCTGCAGCCTCTCCCCAGTAAGATCAAAGCTTTATTAGAATTTAAATTCCCCAAAACCAAGAAGCTCATGCGAAGCTTTCTTGGTTCTGTAAATTTTTATGCACGGTTTATCCCGAACCTTACTGATCTTACAGGCATCTTATCTGACTTCCTTAAAAAGTCTGTGAAGGAACCCCTTGAACTTTCCGACGTAGCTCGAGAAAAGTTTAATGAGATTAAAAGTATCTTCTCGGAAGACCCTGTACTTAAGATTCCAGATATTGATAAAACATTTTGTTTGAGAACTGATGCCTCCAATACTGGCTTAGGTGCGGTGTTACTACAATACCATGATGGTACTCCCTTCCCTGTATGCTTCCTAAGCTGGAAACTCCTTCCCGCAGAAACAAGATACTCCACAATAGAAAAGGAATGTTTAGCCCTTGTGTGGGGTATCTCCAAACTTAAATTTTATTTGCTGGGAAAAGAATTCATTTTAGAAACGGACCACAAACCTTTGATATACCTAGAAACTTTTAAGGGAACCTACAGTCGCCTCTTGAGGTGGACATTGGCACTCCAGGCTTTTAAGTTCCATATTGTGTATATCAATGGTTCATCCAATTATTTCTCTGACTGGTTAAGTCGTGACAGTCAGTAGAAGATTTGTTGCCTTACGCGACTTCCACATGTTAGAACTTTTTCCTCGCCTATTCTTCTTATACTCCTTGACTATAAGTCTTGGTATGGGGGAGTGTGAGGGAAAAGTTCAATAGATAGGAGTAGCAATATAGTAACAATAGTTTCATTGCCGGCTACTAGTTAAGGTAGGGTAAGTCACGCTCCCGTTTTTCCCGCCTTTTCTCCCCCACCCCCTAAAGTGATAGTTTGATTGCCGGCTGCTTGTTAACGTAGGGTCAGTCTAGCTCCCGCTATCCCTTCCCCTCCCTCTTCCCCCCCCCCCGAAAGGTGACGTGTGGGGCTCTGGTCAAACAGTAAATCACTCGACTCGCAGCTCCCAACACTACTGTAAGTACATGCCTGCCTTGTATTCTAGTGGATTTATTGGTTAAAAGCTTCACTTTTGACCAATAATAAACTTAGTCCTTTCAGTCTTGCTCTAGGTTGACTGTTGTAATAATCACCACGTCTTTTGAGTAATGTACACTGCCATGGAGAGTGATTATTTAAGCAGTGGGTAACCTGTCTATCTTTTCAGCTTGGATGACAGTGAGGGTCACCTGTCAATCAACTAGCAGAACAGGAGAAGGACTAACGTCCAGAGACTTCTCCATTTTGTATTGAACTACCTGTGCACCTGTATGAAATTGCAGGACATAACCCCACATCATTGCAGCGGTAAAGAACCTGCTTTCCTGTCATCGGGATATTATACTCGCTGCAATAATCTGTGAAGATCTAGCCAGTGGTGGTCACCAACACCTGCGACCCCCTCCCCCCCATCATCAGCAACGGCAACGATTTCAACAACAGTGTCACCAACACCAGACACCCACGTTTTATTATTATTTTATTATCACACCGGCCGATTCCCACCAAGGCAGGGTGGCCCGAAAAAGAAAAACTTTCACCATCATTCACTCCATCACTGTCTTGCCAGAAGGGTGCTTTACACTACAGTTTTTAAACTGCAACATTAACACCCCTCCTTCAGAGTGCAGGCACTGCACTTCCCATCTCCAGGACTCAAGTCCGGCCTGCCGGTTTCCCTGAATCCCTTCATAAATGTTACTTTGCTCACACTCCAACAGCACGTCAAGTATTAAAAACCATTTGTCTCCATTCACTCCTATCAAACACGCTCACGCATGCCTGCTGGAAGTCCAAGCCCCTCGCACACAAAACCTCCTTTACCCCCTCCCTCCAACCTTTCCTAGGCCGACCCCTACCCCGCCTTCCTTCCACTACAGACTGATACACTCTTGAAGTCATTCTGTTTCGCTCCATTCTCTCTACATGTCCGAACCACCTCAACAACCCTTCCTCAGCCCTCTGGACAACAGTTTTGGTAATCCCGCACCTCCTCCTAACTTCCAAACTACGAATTCTCTGCATTATATTCACACCACACATTGCCCTCAGACATGACATCTCCACTGCCTCCAGCCTTCTCCTCGCTGCAACATTCATCACCCACGCTTCACACCCATATAAGAGCGTTGGTAAAACTATACTCTCATACATTCCCCTCTTTGCCTCCAAGGACAAAGTTCTTTGTCTCCACAGACTCCTAAGTGCACCACTCACTCTTTTTCCCTCATCAATTCTATGATTCACCTCATCTTTCATAGACCCATCCGCTGACACGTCCACTCCCAAATATCTGAATACGTTCACCTCCTCCATACTCTCTCCCTCCAATCTGATATTCAATCTTTCATCACCTAATCTTTTTGTTATCCTCATAACCTTACTCTTTCCTGTATTCACCTTTAATTTTCTTCTTTTGCACACCCTACCAAATTCATCCACCAATCTCTGCAACTTCTCTTCAGAATCTCCCAAGAGCACAGTGTCATCAGCAAAGAGCAGCTGTGACAACTCCCACTTTGTGTGTGATTCTTTATCTTTTAACTCCACGCCTCTTGCCAAGACCCTCGCATTTACTTCTCTTACAACCCCATCTATAAATATATTAAACAACCACGGTGACATCACACATCCTTGTCTAAGGCCTACTTTTACTGGGAAAAAATTTCCTTCTTTCCTACATACTCTAACTTGAGCCTCACTATCCTCGTAAAAACTCTTCACTGCTTTCAGTAACCTACCTCCTACACCATACACTTGCAACATCTGCCACATTGCCCCCCTATCCACCCTGTCATACGCCTTTTCCAAATCCATAAATGCCACAAAGACCTCTTTAGCCTTATCTAAATACTGTTCACTTATATGTTTCACTGTAAACACCTGGTCCACACACCCCCTACCTTTCCTAAAGCCTCCTTGTTCATCTGCTATCCTATTCTCCGTCTTACTCTTAATTCTTTCAATTATAACTCTACCATACACTTTACCAGGTACACTCAACAGACTTATCCCCCTATAATTTTTGCACTCTCTTTTATCCCCTTTGCCTTTATACAAAGGAACTATGCATGCTCTCTGCCAATCCCTAGGTACCTTACCCTCTTCCATACATTTATTAAATAATTGCACCAACCACTCCAAAACTATATCCCCACCTGCTTTTAACATTTCTATCTTTATCCCATCAATCCCGGCTGCCTTACCCCCTTTCATTTTACCTACTGCCTCACGAACTTCCCCCACACTCACAACTGGCTCTTCCTCACTCCTACAAGATGTTATTCCTCCTTGCCCTATACACGAAATCACAGCTTCCCTATCTTCATCAACATTTAACAATTCCTCAAAATATTCCTTCCATCTTCCCAATACCTCTAACTCTCCATTTAATAACTCTCCTCTCCTATTTTTAACTGACAAATCCATTTGTTCTCTAGGCTTTCTTAACTTGTTAATCTCACTCCAAAACTTTTTCTTATTTTCAACGAAATTTGTTGATAACATCTCACCCACTCTCTCATTTGCTCTCTTTTTACATTGCTTCACCACTCTCTTAACTTCTCTCTTTTTCTCCATATACTCTTCCCTCCTTGCATCACTTCTACTTTGTAAAAACTTCTCATATGCTAACTTTTTCTCCCTTACTACTCTCTTTACATCATCATTCCACCAATCGCTCCTCTTCCCTCCTGCACCCACTTTCCTGTAACCACAAACTTCTGCTGAACACTCTAACACTACATTTTTAAACCTACCCCATACCTCTTCGACCCCATTGCCTATGCTCTCATTAGCCCATCTATCCTCCAATAGCTGTTTATATCTTACCCTAACTGCCTCCTCTTTTAGTTTATAAACCTTCACCTCTCTCTTCCCTGATGCTTCTATTCTCCTTGTATCCCATCTACCTTTTACTCTCAGTGTAGCTACAACTAGAAAGTGATCTGATATATCTGTGGCCCCTCTATAAACATGTACATCCTGAAGTCTACTCAACAGTCTTTTATCTACCAATACATAATCCAACAAACTACTGTCATTTCGCCCTACATCATATCGTGTATACTTATTTATCCTCTTTTTCTTAAAATATGTATTACCTATAACTAAACCCCTTTCTATACAAAGTTCAATCAAAGGGCTCCCATTATCATTTACACCTGGCACCCCAAACTTACCTACCACACCCTCTCTAAAAGTTTCTCCTACTTTAGCATTCAAGTCCCCTACCACAATTACTCTCTCACTTGGTTCAAAGGCTCCTATACATTCACTTAACATCTCCCAAAATCTCTCTCTCTCCTCTGCATTCCTCTCTTCTCCAGGTGCATACACGCTTATTATGACCCACTTCTCGCATCCAACCTTTACTTTAATCCACATAATTCTTGAATTTACACATTCATATTCTCTTTTCTCCTTCCATAACTGATCATTTAACATTACTGCTACCCCTTCCTTTGCTCTAACTCTCTCAGATACTCCAGATTTAATCCCATTTATTTCCCCCCACTGAAACTCTCCTACCCCCTTCAGCTTTGTTTCGCTTAGGGCCAGGACATCCAACTTCTTTTCATTCATAACATCAGCAATCATCTGTTTCTTGTCATCCGCACTACATCCACGCACATTTAAGCAACCCAGTTTTATAAAGTTTTTCTTCTTCTCTTTTTTAGTAATTGTATACAGGAGAAGGGGTTACTAGCCCATTGCTCCCGGCATTTTAGTCGCCTCATACGACACGCATGGCTTACGGAGGAAAGATTCTTTTCCACTTCCCCATGGACAATAGAAGAAATAAAAAGGAACAAGAGCTATTTAGAAAAAGGAGAAAAACCTAGATGTATGTATATATATATATGCATGTGCGTGTCTGTGAAGTGTGACCAAAGTGTAAGTAGGAGTAGCAAGATATCCCTGTTATCTTAGCGTGTTTATGAGACAGAAAAAGAAACCAGCAATCCTACCATCATGCAAAACAGTTACAGGTTTTTGTTTCACAGTCATCTGGCAGGACGGTAGTACTTCCCTGGGTGGTTGCTGTCTACCAACCTACTACCTACTACTACATTTAAATTAGCATTGAATTCAGTTATCATTTATATTTTTCATTTTTCATTTTCTTTAATGTAGGATTAATATTTCATATTTAAGTGTTTTATATTTTATATTTTCTATATAATAAAGTGTTTATGTTTGTCTGTTATTATTTCTTTTTCTATTCACTAATTTTCCTGAGGAGGAGCCAGCCTGGGTAATACTGTCTGAAGTTGTTACAAGGCTGAGTAAGTCTTCACAGGTATACTCCAGGGATACTCCAGGTATACTCCAGGTATACTCCAGGGATACTCCAGGTATACTCCAGGTATACTCCAGGGATACTCCAGGTATACTCCAGGTATACTCCAGGGATACTCCAGGTATACTCCAGGGATACTCCAGGTATACTCCAGGGATACTCCAGGTATGCTCCAGGTATACTCCAGGGATACTCCAGGGATACTCCAGGGATACTCCAGGTATACTCCAGGGATACTCCAGGTATACTCCAGGGATACTCCAGGTATACTCCAGGGATACTCCAGGTATACTCCAGGGATACTCCAGGTATACTCCAGGGATACTCCAGGTATGCTCCAGGTATACTCCAGGGATACTCCAGGGATACTCCAGGGATACTCCAGGTATACTCCAGGGATACTCCAGGTATACTCCAGGGATACTCCAGGTATACTCCAGGGATACTCCAGGTATACTCCAGGGATACTCCAGGTATACTCCAGGGATACTCCAGGTATGCTCCAGGTATACTCCAGGGATACTCCAGGGATACTCCAGGGATACTCCAGGTATACTCCAGGGATACTCCAGGTATACTCCAGGGATACTCCAGGTATACTCCAGGGATACTCCAGGTATACTCTAGGGATACTCCAGGTATACTCCAGGGATACTCCAGGGATACTCCAGGGATACTCCAGGTATACTCCAGGGATACTCCAGGTATACTCCAGGTATACTCCAGGGATACTCCAGGTATACTCCAGGGATACTCCAGGTATACTCCAGGGATACTCCAGGTATGCTCCAGGTATACTCCAGGGATACTCCAGGGATACTCCAGGGATACTCCAGGTATACTCCAGGGATACTCCAGGTATACTCCAGGGATACTCCAGGTATACTCCAGGGATACTCCAGGTATACTCCAGGGATACTCCAGGTATACTCCAGGGATACTCCAGGTATGCTCCAGGGATACTCCAGGTATACTCCAGGGATACTCCAGGGATACTCCAGGTATGCTCCAGGGATACTCCAGGTATACTCCAGGGATACTCCAGGGATACTCCAGGTATACTCCAGGGATACTCCAGGGATACTCCAGTTATACTCCAGGTATACTCCAGGGATACTCCAGGGATACTCCAGGTATACTCCAGGTATACTCCAGGGATATTCCAGGTATACTCCAGGTATACTCCAGGGATACTCCAGGTATACTCCAGGTATACTCCAGGGATACTCCAGGGATACTCCAGGTATCCTCCAGGGATACTCCAGGTATACTCCAGGGACACTCCAGGTATCCTCCAGGGATACTCCAGGGATACTCCAGGTATATTTCAGGTATACTCCAGGGATACTCCAGGTATACTCCAGGTATACTCCAGGTATACTCCAGGTATACTCCAGGGATACTCCAGGTATACTCCAGGGATACTCCAGGTATTCTCCAGGTATACTTCAGGTATCCTCCAGGTATACTCAAGGGATACTCCATGGATACTCCAGGGATACTCCAGGTATACCCCAGGGATACTCCAGGGATACTCCAGGTATACTCCAGGGACACTCCAGGTATACTCCAGGGATACTCCAGGTATACTCCAGGTATACTCCTGGTATACTCCAGGGATACTCCAGGTATACTCCAGGTATACTCCAAGGATACTCCAGGGATACTCCAGGGTTACTCCTGGTATACTCCAGGTATACTCCAGGTATACTCCAGGTATACTCCAGGGATACTCCAGGGTTACTCCTGGTATACTCCAGGTATACTCAAAGGATACTCCAGGTATACTCCAGGGATACTCCAGGGATACTCCAGGTATACTCCAGGGATACTCCAGGGATACTCCAGGGTTACTCCTGGTATACTCCAGGTATACTCCAGGTATACTCCAGGGATACTCCAGGGATACTCCAGGGTTACTCCTGGTATACTCTAGGTATACTCAAGGGATACTCCAGGTATACTCCAGGGATACTCCAGGTATACTCCAGGGATACTCCAGGTATGCTCCAGGGATACTCCAGGTATACTCCAGGGATACTCCAGGTATGCTCCAGGGATACTCCAGGTATACTCCAGGGATACTCCAGGGATACTCCAGGTATGCTCCAGGGATACTCCAGGTATACTCCAGGGATACTCCAGGGATACTCCAGGTATACTCCAGGGATACTCCAGGGATACTCCAGTTATACTCCAGGTATACTCCAGGGATACTCCAGGGATACTCCAGGTATACTCCAGGTATACTCCAGGGATATTCCAGGTATACTCCAGGTATACTCCAGGGATACTCCAGGTATACTCCAGGTATACTCCAGGGATACTCCAGGGATACTCCAGGTATCCTCCAGGGATACTCCAGGTATACTCCAGGGACACTCCAGGTATCCTCCAGGGATACTCCAGGGATACTCCAGGTATATTTCAGGTATACTCCAGGGATACTCCAGGTATACTCCAGGTATACTCCAGGTATACTCCAGGGATACTCCAGGTATACTCCAGGGATACTCCAGGTATACTCCAGGTATACTTCAGGTATCCTCCAGGTATACTCAAGGGATACTCCATGGATACTCCAGGGATACTCCAGGTATACCCCAGGGATACTCCAGGGATACTCCAGGTATACTCCAGGGACACTCCAGGTATACTCCAGGGATACTCCAGGTATACTCCAGGTATACTCCAGGTATACTCCAGGGATACTCCAGGTATACTCCAGGTATACTCCAAGGATACTCCAGGGATACTCCAGGGTTACTCCTGGTATACTCCAGGTATACTCCAGGTATACTCCAGGTATACTCCAGGGATACTCCAGGGATACTCCAGGGTTACTCCTGGTATACTCCAGGTATACTCAAGGGATACTCCAGGTATACTCCAGGGATACTCCAGGGATACTCCAGGTATACTCCAGGGATACTCCAGGTATACTCCAGGTATACTCCAGGTATACTCCAGGGATACTCCAGGGATACTCCAGGGTTACTCCTGGTATACTCCAGGTATACTCCAGGTATACTCCAGGGATACTCCAGGGATACTCCAGGGTTACTCCTGGTATACTCTAGGTATACTCAAGGGATACTCCAGGTATACTCCAGGGATACTCCAGGGATACTCCAGGTATACTCCAGGGATACTCCAGGGATACTCCAGGTATACTCCAGGGATACTCCAGGTATACTCTAGGGATACTCCAGGTATACTCCAGGGATACTCCAGGTATTAGTATTGTTAATTATCAGTTATAAACAATTATTAAATTTGTGCTGAGAAGTTATTAAAGTTGTTGTAGTTGTTGTAGTTGTTGTAGTTGTTGTAGTTGGTTTAGTTGTTGTAGTTGTTGTAGTTGTTGTAGTTGGTGTAGTTGTTTTAGTTGTTGTAGTTGTTGTAGTTGGTGTAGTTGAAGTTGCCGTAGTTGTTGTAGTTGTTGAAGTTGGTGTAGTTGTTGTAGTTGTTGTCGTTGTTGTAGTTGTTGTAGTTGTTGAAGTTGGTGTAGTTGTTGTAGTTGTTGTAGTTGTTGTCGTTGTTGTAGTTGTTGTAGTTGTTGGAGTTGTTGGAGTTGGTGTAGTTGGTGTAGTTGTTGTTGTCGTTGTTGTAGTTGTTGTAGTTGTTGTAGTTGTTGAAGTTGGTGTACTTGTAGTTGTTGTAGTTGTTGTAGTTGTAGTTGCAGTTGGTGTAGTTGTTGTAGTTGTTGTAGTTGTTGTAGTTGTTGTTGTAGTTGATGTAGTTTGTGTAGTTGTTGTAGTTGGTGTAGTTGTTGTAGTTGTTGTAGTTGGTGTAGTTGTTGTAGTTGTGTAGTTGGTGTAGTTGGTGTAGTTGTTGTAGTTGTTGTAGTTGGTGTAGTTGTAGTTGTTGTAGTTGTAGTTGTTGTAGTTGGTGTAGTGTGTGTAGTTGTTGTAGTTGGTGTAGTTGTTGTAGTTGTTGTAGTTAGTGTAGTTGGTGTAGTTGTTGTAGTTGGTGTAGTTGGTGTAGTTGTTGTAGTTGGTGTAGTTGTAGTTGGTGTAGTTGTTGTAGTTGTTGTAGTTGGTGTAGTTGGTGTAGTTGTTGTAGTTGGTGTAGTTGTTGTAGTTGTTGTAGTTGATGTAGTTGTTGTAGTTGTTGTAGTTGTTGTAGTTGTTGTAGTTGATGTAGTTGTTGTAGTTGGTGTAGTTGTTGTAGTTGTTGTAGTTGTTGTAGTTGAAGTTGTTGTAGTTGTTGTAGTTGTTGTTGTAGTTGTTGAAGTTGGTGTAGTTGTAGTTGTTGTAGTTGGTGTAGTTGTTGTAGTTGTTGTAGTTGTTGTAGTTGTTGTTGTTGAAGTTGTTGAAGTTGTTGTAGTTTGTGTAGTTGTTGTAGTTGTTGTAGTTGTTGTAGTTGTTGTAGTTGGTGTAGTTGTAGTTGTTGTAGTTGTAGTTGTTGTAGTTGTTGTAGTTGGTGTAGTTGTAGTTGTTGTAGTTGTAGTTGTTGTAGTTGGTGTAGTTGTAGTTGTTGTAGTTGTTGTAGTTGTTGTAGTTGTAGTTGTTGTAGTTGTAGTTGTTGTAGTTGTTGTAGTTGGTGTAGTTGTAGTTGTTGTAGTTGTAGTTGTAGTTGGTGTAGTTGTAGTTGTTGTAGTTGTTGTATTTGTTGTAGTTGTTGTAGTTGGTGTAGTTGGTGTAGTTGTTGTAGTTGTTGTAGTTGGTGTAGTTGTTGTAGTTGTTGTAGTTGGTGTAGTTGGTGTAGTTGTAGTTGTTGTAGTTGGTGTAGTTGTAGTTGGTGTAGTTGTTGTAGTTGTTGTAGTTGGTGTAGTTGGTGTAGTTGGTGTAGTTGTTGTAGTTGGTGTAGTTGTTGTAGTTGGTGTAGTTGTTGTAGTTGTTGTAGTTGTTGTAGTTGGTGTAGTTGGTGTAGTTGGTATAGTTGTTGTAGTTGTAGTTGTTGTAGTTTATTGTTGTAGTTGGTGTAGTTGTTGTTGTAGTTGTTGTAGTTTATTGTTGTAGTTGGTGTAGTTGTTGTTGTAGTTGTTGTAGTTTATTGTTGTAGTTGGTGTAGTTGTTGTTGTAGTTGTTGTAGTTTATTGTTGTAGTTGGTGTAGTTGTTGTTGTAGTTGTTGTAGTTTATTGTTGTAGTTGGTGTAGTTGTTGTAGTTTATTGTTGTAGTTGTTGTAGTTGTTGTAGTTTATTGTTGTAGTTGGTGTAGTTGTTGTAGTTTATTGTTGTAGTTGGTGTAGTTGTTGTAGTTTATTGTTGTAGTTGGTGTAGTTGTTGTAGTTTATTGTTGTAGTTGGTGTAGTTGTTTTAGTTTATTGTTGTAGTTGGTGTAGTTGTTGTATTTTATTGTTGTAGTTGGTGTTGTTGTAGTTTATTGTTGTAGTTGTAGTTGTTGTAGTTTATTGTTGTAGTTGGTGTAGTTGTTGTAGTTTATTGTTGTAGTCGTAGTAGTTGTTGTAGTTTATTGTTGTAGTCGGTGTAGTTCTTGTAGTTTATTGTTGTAGTCGGTGTAGTTGTTGTAGTTTATTGTTGTAGTCGGTGTAGTTGTTGTAGTTTATTGTTGTAGTCGGTGTAGTTGTTGTAGTTTATTGTTGTAGTCGGTGTAGTTGTTGTAGTTTATTGTTGTAGTTGGTGTAGTTGTTGTAGTTTATTGTTGTAGTCGGTGTAGTTGTTGTAGTTTATTGTTGTAGTTGGTGTAGTTGTTGTAGTTTATTGTTGTAGTTGGTGTAGTTGTTGTAGTTTATTGTTGTATTCGGTGTTGTAGCTAATTGTTGTAGCAGTTGGTGTAGTTGTAGTTTATTGTTGCTGTAGTTGTAGTTTATTGTAGTTATAGTTTATTGTTGTAGCTGATGTAGTTTATTATTGTAGTTGATGTAGTCTATTGTATTTGTTACTGTAGTCTGTTGCATTTTCTGTAGTTTCTTAGTTTATTGTGTTGCTGTAGTTTACTGTATTTCTCTGCTTTACTGTAGTTGCTGTAGTAATAATAACTTGTAATTCCTGATGTCTTCAGATGGGAAACTTAACAAGTGATCAATTGGAACTTTTTTAAACAATGAGGTGAAGATTTAAGTTTAGTCTGTTAAGAACTTTGTAATTACAATATACCAGACAATATACCAGTACTGACAGTCATTGACCTTGTTAAACCTTGTACTGACAGTCATTGACCTTGTTAAACTTTGTACTGACAGTCATTGACCTTGTTAAACCTTGTACTGACAGTCATTGACCTTGTTAAACCTTGTACTGACAGTCATTGACCTTGTTAAACCTTGTACTGACAGTCATTGACCTTGTTAAACCTTGTACTGACAGTCATTGACCTTGTTAAACCTTGTACTGACAGTCATTGACCTTGTTAAACCTTGTACTGACAGTCATTGATCTTGTTAAACCTTGTACTGACAGTCATTGATCTTGTTAAACCTTGTACTGACAGTCACTGATCTTGTTAAACCTTGTACTGACAGTCATTGACCTTGTTAAACCTTGTACTGACACTCATTGGCCTTGTTAAACCTTGTACTGACAGTCATTGATCTTGTTAAACCTTGTACTGACAGTCACTGATCTTGTTAAACCTTGTACTGACAGTCATTGACCTTGTTAAACCTTGTACTGACAGTCATTGACCTTGTTAAACCTTGTACTGACAGTCATTGACCTTGTTAAACCTTGTACTGACAGTCACTGATCTTGTTAAACCTTGTACTGACAGTCATTGACCTTGTTAAACCTTGTACTGACAGTCATTGGCCTTGTTAAACCTTGTACTGACAGTCATTGATCTTGTTAAACCTTGTACTGACAGTCACTGATCTTGTTAAACCTTGTACTGACAGTCATTGACCTTGTTAAACCTTGTACTGACAGTCATTGACCTCGTTAAACCTTGTACTGACAGTCATTAACCTTGTTAAACCTTGTACTGACAGTCATTGACCTTGTTAAACCTTGTACTGACAGTCATTGACCTTGTTAAACCTTGTACTGACAGTCATTGATCTTGTTAAACCTTGTACTGACAGTCATTGACCTTGTTAAACCTTGTACTGACAGTCATTGACCTTGTTAAACCTTGTACTGACAGTCATTGACCTTGTTAAACCTTGTACTGACAGTCATTGACCTTGTTAAACCTTGTACTGACAGTCATTGACCTTGTTAAACATTGTACTGACAGTCATTGACCTTGTTAAACCTTGTACTGACAGTCATTGACCTTGTTGAACCTTGTACTGACAGTCATTGATCTTGTTAAACCTTGTACTGACAGTCATTGACCTTGTTAAACCTTGTACTGAGAGTCATTGACCTTGTTAAACCTTGTACTGACAGTCATTGACCTTGTTAAACCTTGTACTGACAGTCATTGACCTTGTTAAACCTTGTACTGACAGTCATTAACCTTGTTAAACCTTGTACTGACAGTCATTGACCTTGTTAAACCTTGTACTGACAGTCATTGACCTTGTTAAACCTTGTACTGACAGTCATTAACCTTGTTAAACCTTGTACTGACAGTCATTGACCTTGTTAAACCTTGTACTGACAGTCATTGACCTTGCTAAACCTTGTACTGACAGTCATTGACCTTGTTGAACCTTGTACTGACAGTCATTGATCTTGTTAAACCTTGTACTGACAGTCATTGTTCTTGTTAAACCTTGTACTGAGAGTCATTGACCTTGTTAAACCTTGTACTGACAGTCATTGACCTTGTTAAACCTTGTACTGACAGTCATTGACCTTGTTAAACCTTGTACTGACAGTCATTGACCTTGTTAAACCTTGTACTGACAGTCATTGACCTTGTTAAACCTTGTAATGACAGTCATTGACCTTGTTAAACCTTGTACTGACAGTCATTGACCTTGTTAAACCTTGTTCTGACAGTCATTGACCTTGTTAAACCTTGTACTGACAGTCATTGACCTTGTTAAACCTTGTACTGACAGTCATTGACCTTGTTAAACCTTGTACTGACAGTCATTGATCTTGTTAAACCTTGTACTGACAGTCATTGATCTTGTTAAACCTTGTACTGAGAGTCATTGACCTTGTTAAACCTTGTACTGACAGTCATTGACCTTGTTAAACCTTGTACTGAGAGTCATTGACCTTGTTAAACCTTGTATTGAGAGTCATTGACCTTGTTAAACCTTGTACTGACAGTCATTGACCTTGTTAAACCTTGTACTGACAGTCATTGACCTTGTTAAACCTTGTACTGACAGTTATTGACCTTGTTAAACCTTGTACTGACAGTCATTGACCTTGCTAAACCTTGTACTGACAGTCATTGACCTTGTTAAACCTTGTACTGACAGTCATTGACCTTGTTAAACCTTGTACTGACAGTCATTGACCTTGTTTAACCTTGTACTGACAGTCATTGACCTTGCTAAACCTTGTACTGACAGTCATTGACCTTGTTAAACCTTGTACTGACAGTCATTGACCTTGTTAAACCTTGTACTGACAGTCATTGACCTTGTTAAACCTTGTACTGACAGTCATTGACCTTGTTAAACCTTGTACTGACAGTCATTGATCTTGTTAAACCTTGTACTGACAGTCATTGATCTTGTTAAACCTTGTACTGACAGTCACTGATCTTGTTAAACCTTGTACTGAGAGTCATTGACCTTGTTAAACCTTGTACTGACAGTCATTGATCTTGTTAAACCTTGTACTGAGAGTCATTGACCTTGTTAAACCTTGTACTGACAGTCACTGATCTTGTTAAACCTTGTACTGAGAGTCATTGACCTTGTTAAACCTTGTACTGAGAGTCATTGACCTTGTTAAACCTTGTACTGGTGATGCAGAGTTTGTGTTACATGGCGACTTTTACACTCAGAAGTTTGGTATGGCGATGGGTAATCCTCTTACCTGTGGCCATAGCAATTTGTACATGGAATATGGCAACAAGACTGCTTAACAAAATCCTTCCCAATACAGTTAAATGGTATAGATATGTTAATTTATGTCTAATGCCCAGAAATATTGATATAATCCACTTTTTTTTAATTATATGGCCTAGCCCTTTCCTTAACTCTTTGCTTTATTTAGATGTGTTAATTATTAAGGGAATCCAAGAATTTAAAATTCAAACCATACCACGAGCGGAGATTGAACTCGTGGCGAGTAAGTCGTAAAATCTAGGCCAGCGCATGAACCACTGGGCCAGCTGGTTACAATAAGATTCATCCAACTAGGTATATTTATACGCAATAGGAATGTAAAAACTTGCATGTGTGGTCACAGTGGTGGCCTGTACTAACCTTCCTATGGAGTATAAAATATACCTAGTTGGAGGAATCTTATTGTAGCCATCTGGCCCAGTGGCATATATGCTTGTCTGGAGTTTTACGACTCACTCGCCACGAGTTCAATCCCTGCTCATGGTTTGGTTTGCAATCGTGTCATTATGATTTCGTGAGTCATAATTTAAATTCAAAATATACAGAAAAACCAACAAATAGTTGTTCTTACATGAACTATTATTCTTCACATCAAGATAGATTTAAACTCTCTGTATTTTTATCCATGTATATTTACAGCCCAGAATTAATAGATGAAATTTTGAAAATTTATGAAACAGAGAATGACCGAAAATTATATTTTTTGGCAGTTTTCGACGATTCGAAGCTTTTTCATGCATTTTCTGAGAAACCTCAATTTTTTTTCGTTAAATTATGTAATAACAAGATTTATAAAACAGAGATTGATCTAAAATATCCCCAAAAATTAATTTATAAATCTTTTAGAATTGGTAGAAATACATTTTACAGGTCGAAAACCTGGTTTATATTTGATATTCGGTCGAATTTTTAAATTTATTTAAAAATCTTGATACAGTACAAAAAAAAATTGATTAAGAATTTCTAAGAGCTAAACCCATAAGGGTCATACAGCACTGGAGGGAATTTTATGAAGTTTATTAAGGTCAAACTGGAAAAAAAATCTTGAGCTAAGATTACAACAGTTGGACAAGAGTGTAATGTTCTGTTTATTCATGTGAGATATTTTAACCATTCAATTGATTTTCAAAAAGTCGAGAAAGTTGTATGAGGCTGGTCTATGGTCGAGAGAAATATAATTTTGATAAATATAGTATTGATTTTAATATGAATATTAGTTCAGGGTTATATAAACTAGATTATAATTAATAAAATTTGTGAGGAATTTAAGCTATGCCTGACATGTCACATGTTACTTATAAATTTCACTTGACATGTGACCTGCCAAAATTTTAACTTTACGCCCATGCTTAGCGCGTTGCGTCAGGTGTAAGGTCATATGTGAGGTGATATCTCAGTTTTATAAGCCTTCTGTTGTCCTTTTATTTACACAGGTCTTTGATAATGTGAGAAATCACGAAAGTGCTTTGGAATTTCACTATTAATTTTATAGTGATTATTTGCATAGTGTGACATCACCTGTTTACTGTGACCTCGGTGTTCGAACTTACCGGACCTCAAACAAACAAGTCTAAACACTTTTGTTCGGAAAAAAATGACTAGGTCTTTAGATTGTTTTTCTGGAGTCTGAACTCGCTGACTTGTTTAAAATTTCGTTGTAAAATGACTTTATAGGACAGCCCTGCTTCAAAAGTGTTTTGAAGTGACCTCTGACACTGACCTCACTCTCAGAGACTCCAGGAGTCAGAGTGAGGTTGATTTTTAAAGATTGGAAAATACTGTTTCGGATATCGAACTTTTCGCAGTTCAAACACCACCTAGGAAGCAAAAAGTTCAAACACCGAGGTTCCACTGTATATTCAACACACTGGCCATCTCCCACCGAGGCAAGGTGACCTAAAGAGAAAAACTTTCCTTTTTCTCGTTACATTTAGCAGTTTATACAGGAGAAGGGGTTACCAGCTCCTTGGTCCCAGCATGTTAGTCGCCTCTTACGACACGTAAGGCTAACAGAGGAAGGATTCTTTTCCACACCCACACGCTAGTTTAGAGATGTATCGGATGTGAGAATTTAGATATTCGTGGATGTGGATGTGTATGAGGATGTCTTATTTTGTGGATGCGGATGTAAGAAATTGTGCAGACGTTCCGCGGATGTGTATGCTGATGCGGACGTTCCGCGGATGTGGATGCGGATGCGGATGTTCCGCGGATGTGGATGCTGATGCGGACGTTCCGCGGATGTGGATGCGGATGCGGACGTTCCGCGGATGTGGATGCGGATGCGGATATCCAATGCATCACTACACTTGTTGCATATTAATAACACTATCACATAATATAGTGTTTTTCTTGTTTATCATGTTATTTTTTATATAGAGATTTTCTTGATATAGAATGTGTGACTTGAGATCTGTGATAAGCTTATTTAAGGATAAAATAAGCGTTTTGGTTTGTAAACTGGATAATAAGCTTAGTCATATTGGCCAGTGTTATTGACATCTTTCAAGATGTATAAGAAGTCTTGATGTCTGTCAAGAGGACTTCAGGTGGAGTGGGCAGATTTTAAATGGCGTGGTAGATCGTGAGGTATTGATGGCGTGTGTGGTGGTTGTGGTTGAAGGTGTGGTTGAAGTGTGTGGTGTAGGTGTGGTTGAAGTGTGTGGTGTAGGTGTGGTTGGAGTGTGTGGTGTAGGTGTGGTTGGAGTGTGTGGTGTAGGTGTGGTTGGAGTGTGTGGTGTAGGTGTGGTTGGAGTGTGTGGTGTAGGTGTGGTTGGAGTGTGTGGTGTAGGTGTGGTTGGAGTGTGTGGTGTAGGTGTGGTTGGAGTGTGTGGTGTAGGTGTGGTTGGAGTGTGTGGTGTAGGTGTGGTTGGAGTGTGTGGTGTAGGTGTGGTTGGAGTGTGTGGTGTAGGTGTGGTTGGAGTGTGTGGTGTAGGTGTGGTTGGAGTGTGTGGTGTAGGTGTGGTTGGAGTGTGTGGTGTAGGTGTGGTTGAAGTGTGTGGTGTAGGTGTGGTTGGAGTGTGTGGTGTAGGTGTGGTTGGAGTGTGTGCTGTAGGTGTGGTTGGAGTGTGTGGTGTAGGTGTGGTTGGAGTGTGTGGTGTAGGTGTGGTTGGAGTGTGTGGTGTAGGTGTGGTTGAAGTGTGTGGTGTAGGTGTGGTTGGAGTGTGTGGTGTAGGTGTGGTTGGAGTGTGCGGTGTAGGTGTGGTTGGAGTGTGTGGTGTAGGTGTGGTTGGAGTGTGTGGTGTAGGTGTGGTTGGAGTGTGTGGTGTAGGTGTGGTTGGAGTGTGTGGTGTAGGTGTGGTTGGAGTGTGTGGTGTAGGTGTGGTTGGAGTGTGTGGTGTAGGTGTGGTTGGAGTGTGTGGTGTAGGTGTGGTTGGAGTGTGTGGTGTAGGTGTGGTTGGAGTGTGTGGTGTAGGTGTGGTTGGAGTGTGTGGTGTAGGTGTGGTTGGAGTGTGTGGTGTAGGTGTGGTTGAAGTGTGTGGTGTAGGTGTGGTTGGAGTGTGTGGTGTAGGTGTGGTTGGAGTGTGTGCTGTAGGTGTGGTTGGAGTGTGTGGTGTAGGTGTGGTTGGAGTGTGTGGTGTAGGTGTGGTTGGAGTGTGTGGTGTAGGTGTGGTTGAAGTGTGTGGTGTAGGTGTGGTTGGAGTGTGTGGTGTAGGTGTGGTTGGAGTGTGCGGTGTAGGTGTGGTTGGAGTGTGTGGTGTAGGTGTGGTTGGAGTGTGTGGTGTAGGTGTGGTTGGAGTGTGTGGTGTAGGTGTGGTTGGAGTGTGTGGTGTAGGTGTGGTTGGAGTGTGTGGTGTAGGTGTGGTTGAAGTGTGTGGTGTAGGTGTGGTTGAAGTGTGTGGTGTAGGTGTGGTTGGAGTGTGTGGTGTAGGTGTGGTTTTAGTGTGTGGTGTAGGTGTGGTTGGAGTGTGTGGTGTAGGTGTGGTTGGAGTGTGTGGTGTAGGTGTGGTTGGAGTGTGTGGTGTAGGTGTGGTTGGAGTGTGTGGTGTAGGTGTGGTTGGAGTGTGTGGTGTAGGTGTGGTTGAAGTGTGTGGTGTAGGTGTGGTTGGAGTGTGTGGTGTAGGTGTGGTTTTAGTGTGTGGTGTAGGTGTGGTTGGAGTGTGTGGTGTAGGTGTGGTTGGAGTGTGTGGTGTAGGTGTGGTTGGAGTGTGTGGTGTAGGTGTGGTTGGAGTGTGTGGTGTAGGTGTGGTTGGAGTGTGTGGTGTAGGTGTGGTTGGAGTGTGTGGTGTAGGTGTGGTTGGAGTGTGTGGTGTAGGTGTGGTTGGAGTGTGTGGTGTAGGTGTGGTTGGAGTGTGTGGTGTAGGTGTGGTTGAAGTGTGTGGTGTAGGTGTGGTTGGAGTGTGTGGTGTAGGTGTGGTTGGAGTGTGTGGTGTAGGTGTGGTGGGTGAAGTTGTATTTATATTGGGTGGTGTAGAAACACCTGTGATAAGATGTGGCGTTATGGAAGCACTGAGTGTTGATGCTGCGGGAGTTAGTGGTGGCCGAGAGAGATTACCATTGCTGTGGGAGTACTCCTGTCTGCCTTCAGAAGCGACAGACTTGGCTACACATCTATGAGCAATAGTTAAATGTTCTCTAGTGCATAATTCATATTTTTGGACATTCCTGCCGTTACTTTTTGTGAGATCTGTCTTAATGTGTAGGTATGAAAACTGTACACGATGATGTGATGATGGTGTGGGTGTTGTGTGATGGTGTGGTGATGGTGTGGGTGTTGTGTGATGATGTGATGATGGTGTGGGTGTTGTGTGATGGTGTGGTGATGGTGTGGGTGTTGTGTGATGATGTGGTGATGGTGTGGGTGTTGTGTGATGGTGTGGTGATGGTGTGGGTGTTGTGTGATGGTGTGGTGATGGTGTGAGTGTTGTGTGATGGTGTGGTGATGGTGTGAGTGTTGTGTGATGGTGTGGTGATGGTGTGGGTGTTGTGTGATGGTGTGGTGATGGTGTGAGTGTTGTGTGATGGTGTGGTGATGGTGTGGGTGTTGTGTGATGGTGTGGTGATGGTGTGAGTGTTGTGTGATGATGTGGTGATGGTGTGGGTGTTGTGTGATGATGTGGTGATGGTGTGGGTGTTGTGTGATGATGTGGTGACGGTGTGAGTGTTGTGTGATGATGTGATGGTGTGGGTGTTGTGTGATGATGTGGTGATGGTGTGGGTGTTGTGTGATGATGTGGTGATGGTGTGAGTGTTGTGTGATGATGTGGTGATGGTGTGGGTGTTGTGTGGTGATGTGGTGATGGTGTGGGTGTTGTGTGATGGTGTGGTGATGGTGTTGGTGTTGTGTGATGATGTGGTGATGGTGTGGGTGTTGTTTGATGGTGTGGTGATGGTGTTGGTGTTGTGTGATGATGTGGTGATGGTGTTGGTGTTGTGTGATGATGTGGTGATGGTGTGGGTGTTGTTTGATGGTGTGGTGATGGTGTTGGTGTTGTGTGATGATGTGGTGATGGTGTGGGTGTTGTGTGATGATGTGGTGATGGTGTGAGTGTTGTGTGATGATGTGGTGATGGTGTTGGTGTTGTGTGATGATGTGGTGATGGTGTGGGTGTTGTGTGATGATGTGGTGATGGTGTGGGTGTTGTGTGATGATATGGTGATGGTGTGGGTGTTGTGTGATGATGTGGTGATGGTGTGGGTGTTGTGTGATGATGTGGTGATGGTGTGGGTGTTGTGTGATGATGTGGTGATGGTGTGGGTGTTGTGTGATGATGTGGTGATGGTGTGGGTGTTGTGTGATGATGTGGTGATGGTGTGGGTGTTGTGTGATGGTGTGGTGATGGTGTGGGTGTTGTGTGATGATGTGGTGATGGTGTGGGTGTTGTGTGATGGTGTGGTGATGGTGTGGGTGTTGTGTGATGGTGTGGTGATGGTGTGGGTGTTGTGTGATGATGTGGTGATGGTGTGGGTGTTGTGTGATGATGTGGTGATGGTGTGGGTGTTGTGTGATGATGTGCTGATGGTGTGGGTGTTGTGTGATGATGTGGTGATGGTGTGGGTGTTGTTTGATGATGTGGTGATGGTGTGGGTGTTGTGTGATGATGTGGTGATGGTGTGGGTGTTGTGTGATGATGTGGTGATGGTGTGGGTGTTGTGTGATGATGTGGTGATGGTGTGGGTGTTGTGTGATGATGTGGTGATGGTGTGGGTGTTGTGTGATGATGTGGTGATGGTGTGGGTGTTGTGTGATGATGTGGTGATGGTGTGGGTGTTGTGTGATGATGTGGTGATGGTGTGGGTGTTGTGTGATGGTGTGGTGATGGTGTGGGTGTTGTGTGATGATGTGGTGATGGTGTGGGTGTTGTGTGATGGTGTGGTGATGGTGTGGGTGTTGTGTGATGATGTGGTGATGGTGTGGGTGTTGTGTGATGGTGTGGTGATGGTGTGGGTGTTGTGTGATGTGGTGATGGTGTGGGTGTTGTGTGATGGTGTGGTGATGGTGTGGGTGTTGTGTGATGGTGTGGTGATGGTGTGGGTGTTGTGTGATGATGTGGTGATGGTGTGGGTGTTGTGTGATGGTGTGGTGATGGTGTGGGTGTTGTGTGATGGTGTGGTGATGGTGTGGGTGTTGTGTGATGGTGTGGTGATGGTGTTGGTGTTGTGTGATGGTGTGGTGATGGTGTGGGTGTGTGATGATGTGGTGATGGTGTGGGTGTTGTGTGATGATGTGGTGATGGTGTTGGTGTTGTGTGATGATGTGGTGATGGTGTGGGTGTTGTGTGATGGTGTGGTGATGGTGTGGGTGTTGTGTGATGTGGTGATGGTGTGGGTGTTGTGTGGTGGTGTGGTGATGGTGTGGGTGTTGTGTGATGGTGTGGTGATGGTGTGGGTGTTGTGTGATGGTGTGGTGATGGTGTGGGTGTTGTGTGATGGTGTGGTGATGGTGTCGGTGTTGTGTGATGGTGTGGTGATGGTGTGGGTGTTGTGTGATGGTGTTTTGGTGATAGAAATGGTATTAAATTTTGTACAAGGTGATGTGGTGATAATCCTACACAGTGGTGTTGTGACCCTACACAGTGGTGTTGTGACCCTACACAGTGGTGTTGTGACCCTACACAGTGGTGTTGTGACCCTACACAGTGGTGTTGTGACCCTACACAGTGGTGTGATGATAATTGCTGTACATTCTGCTGTAACACAGACTGCTGCTGTAACACAGACTGCTGCTGTAACACAGACTGCTGCTTATCTGTTGTTTTCTGTCTGTCACAGAATGTTTGTCTGTTGTCCTGTTGTAGTACCTGTTGCGTAAGGGACAACAGTCCCTTGGGACTGATAGTACATCTAGAGTACTTACTGTTGAGTGTCTGTTGTGTACTGGTTGTACTCTGTTGTGAGTGTGGTGTCAGAGAGTCTTCAACAGAGTACTTACTGTTGAGTGTCTGTTGTGTACTGGTTGTACTCTGTTGTGAGCGTGGTGTCAGTGCATCATCAACAGACATAAGGCGCACATCGCCTCTGTTATTCTCGTTAATTTGAACCTTAATGGACTGTGAGTTGTGACTTGATGCCCACTTGTTAGGCTGCAGACGCTGGTTGGGTACTGGGTCAGGTTTTGGGCACTGGCTGGGTATCCTGGAGGGTAGGAGACGAGTCCTTCTGAAGAGTACGTCACGCAGAATCATCAATAAGAATGAGGATGTCATCAACGGAGTTCCTGCGGGTGGTAGTGGTGGTTGTGGTGGTGGTAGTGGTGGTGGTAGAGGTGGTGGTAGTGGTGGTGGTGGGGTGGTTGGTGAAGGTGGAGGTGGAGAGGGTGCTGGTGGTGGGGGTGGAGGTGGTGGTGGGGGACACACCAACAGCCAGAATTAGTTCATCATCCGTACCTCCAACATCATCATTATCATCATATCCATAATTATCACCTGAAATATTATTTATTCTTAATGTCATTAATTAAATTAATATCAGAATAATAATAATAATAATAATAATAATTTATTATTATTATTATTATTATTATTATTATTATTATTATTATTATTATTATTATTTCATCGTCTGTAAATAGGGAAAGTCCCGGTACGGTCGGTCCACTATGGTCGGGATTGAGCTCTAGCTCTGGGTCCTAATAAGATACATCCTGCTATGGTCTCTGCCTATATGGTCTCGTTTAGCTACAATTTTCTTTTCCGAGACTCAGTGGTGGGAACAGTTCCGCTAATCCGCTAACCGCTAATTAGCGAAACTAACTTTTTGTTTAGCGAATTAGAATTTCCGGTAACTTTGGAAACTGTTAGCGGACCAATTAACTCCTGCTAAATAAAGTTCCGCTAACTATGAGCCCACTAAAAAAAAATTCATACGTTGTTGGTAGTCGGAAAGCATTGTCTTTAGCGGATTAGCGTTTCCGCTAACTTCGGAAACCATTAGCAGACCAACTAACTTCCGCTAAATAAAGTTCCGCTAACTATGAGTCCGCTAAAAAAAATTCATACATTGTTGATAGTCATAGTCGGAAAACATTGCCTTTTCAATGGCACACGCGTTTGTTCCTGTCTGTCGTGGGTGTTTCTCCAACAATCAGTCAGGCAGCTATTGGCTGACTAGGTGTAAACGAGACCTGTCAGTGGAGCAGCAGAATCTGAGCAGCATTGTTATAGTCTTACAGTGTCAGCGATCACTGGGGTGTGTTGTCAGTTATCGTTATGAACAGGGAGACGTTGATGTTCCGCCTGAGGATATTGAGGAGTCTGCAGCGGCTGTGGTTGAAGCAGAGACCGCTCAGGCTGAGGACCAGGAGTCACAGAACTCGTGGCCCCACCTCGATGACTGTTTTGTCCTCAAGTCAAGGGATACGAAGAACGTCAACTTGCTGTGCGTCGTGTGCCAGTCCATCATCAAGGGACAGGTGGCGAGCCCCTACAACTTGAAGTCGCATGTTAAGAGGAAACACCCATCATCAAGGGACAGGTGGCGAGCCCCTACAACTTGAAGTCACATGTTAAAAGGAAACACCCATCATCAAGGGACAGGTGGCGAGCCCCTACAACTTGGAGTCGCATGTTAAGAGAAAACACCCATCATCAAGGGACAGGTGGCGAACCCCTACAACTTGAAGTCACATGTTAAGAGGAAACACCCATCATCAAGGGACAGGTGGCGAGCCCCTACAACTTGAAGTCACATGTTAAGAGGAAACGCCCCCCACATGTCATCAAGTTTGAGGAGAAAATCATTTAAGTCTTTGTGTTCACTTGTGTTAACTTAAAATGTTCACCACCCGTCTCGTACTGAACTCAACACACCTCTCATCTGTAAAGTAAAAGGACACAAGTGCAACTAATGTGACATTTATTGTGGCAACGTTTCGCTCTCCAGGAGCTTTATCAAGCGAAACGTTGCCACAATAAATGTCACATTAGTTGCACTTGTGTCCTTTTACTTTACATATTGTCGGTAATTCTACCAACTTTATTACACCTCTCATCTGCTCCTGTCCTGACCACTCTGCCTGACTGACAGGAATAAAACGCGTCCACTTTCAGGAAATAATACACGTCCACTTTCAGTACAATACCCGGAAAATGACATATATGGAGCATTATTTCTTATATAAATTTGTACAATATTTTAAATGCAGTACAAGGGGCTCTGGTGGCCTGGTGGTTAACGCTCTCGCTTCACACGGCGAGGGCCTGGGTTCGATTCCCAGCCAGAGTAGAAACATTGGACGTGTTTCTTTCCACCTGTTGTCTATGTTCCCCATCAGTAAAATGGGTACCTGGGTGTTAGTCGACTGGTGTGGGTCGCATCCTGGGACACTGACCTAAGGAGGCCTGGTCACAGACCGGGCCGCGGGGGCGTTGACCCCCGGAACTCACTCCAGATAAACTCCAGAAACACTGCATAATAATCTGTATGTCAGTACCGCTGGCACAGCGATAAGTTGGCCTCAAAACTTCAACTTTAAGCAAGACTTTCAACTACTTTGTAGATTATTAGGCTCCAAATCTTAGGCTAAATGTAAACATGAACAGAAATATGATATTTTGGCACTAGTGGCACTTGATCGGCATATGACCTTGGTATTTTGTATCTTATTAGGGAGATCTCCAGGGCTGTACTGAAAGTCTTATAAGTAAAAGGCCAAAAGTCTAAACTGAATCTGAATTCATGTGGAAAAGTTAGCGGTTTAGCTTCCGCTAATTTTCTCGGCCGTTTAGCGGTTTAGCGGAGCTAATTTAGTTAGCGGATTAGCGGTTACCAAAGCTAACTTTTCGGTTAGCTGCGCCCACAACTTCAGAAGATGAAATTTCAGCTTCACTATGAGATTATCTTCACTCACTTCCCTTGGATCAAAATTTTTTTCTGAGTTCTTCATAGAAATTTAATTTTTTTATATATATTTTACATATTAATGGACTCTGGAGAAGAAAATTCTGGGTAAGGGAAGCCATATAGACGGAGACCATGGCGGGATGTTTCTGATTAGTACCCAGAGCTAGAGCTCCACCACGACCATGGCGGGATGTATCTGATTAGTACCCAGAGCTAGAGCACCACCACGACCATGGCGGGATGTATCTTATTAGTACCCAGAGCTAGAGCACCACCACGACCATGGCGGGATGTGTCTTATTAGTACCCAGAGCTAGAGCACCACCACGACCATGGCGGGATGTATCTTATTAGTACCCAGAGCTAGAGCACCACCACGACCATGGCGGGATGTTTCTTATTAGTACCCAGAGCTAGAGCACCACCACGACCATGGCGGGATGTGTCTTATTAGTACCCAGAGCTAGAGCACCACCACGACCATGGCGGGATGTGTATTATTAGTACCCAGAGCTAGAGCACCACCACGACCATGGCGGGATGTATCTTATTAGTACCCAGAGCTAGAGCACCACCACGACCATGGCGGGATGTATCTTATTAGTACCCAGAGCTAGAGCACCACCACGACCATGGCGGGATGTGTCTTATTAGTACCCAGAGCTAGAGCTCCACCACGACCATGGCGGGATGTTTCTTATTAGTACCCAGAGCTAGAGCACCACCACGACCATGGCGGGATGTTTCTTATTAGTACCCAGAGCTAGAGCTCTACCACGACCATGGCGGGATGTATCTTATTAGTACCCAGAGCTAGAGCTCCACCACGACCATAGCGGGATGTATCTCATTAGTACCCAGAGCTAGAGCTCCACCACGACCATAGCGGGATGTATCTCATTAGTACCCAGAGCTAGAGCTCCACCACGACCATAGCGGGATGTATCTTATTAGTACCCAGAGCTAGAGCTCCACCACGACCATAGTGGGATGTATCTTATTAGTACCCAGAGCTAGAGCACCACCACGACCATAGCGGGATGTATCTTATTAGTACCCAGAGCTAGAGCACCACCACGACCATGGCGGGATGTATCTTATTAGTACCCAGAGCTAGAGCTCCACCACGACCATGGCGGGATGTATCTTATTAGTACCCAGAGCTAGAGCTCCACCACGACCATAGCGGGATGTATCTTATTAGTACCCAGAGCTAGAGCACCACCACGACCATGGCGGGATGTTTCTTATTAGTACCCAGAGCTAGAGCACCACCACGACCATAGCGGGATGTATCTCATTAGTACCCAGAGCTAGAGCTCCACCACGACCATGGCGGGATGTATCTTATTAGTACCCAGAGCTAGAGCTCCACCACGACCATGGCGGGATGTATCTTATTAGTACCCAGAGCTAGAGCACCACCACGACCATGGCGGGATGTATCTTATTAGTACCCAGAGCTAGAGCACCACCACGACCATAACGGGATGTATCTCATTAGTACCCAGAGCTAGAGCTCCACCACGACCATGGCGGGATGTATCTTATTAGTACCCAGAGCTAGAGCTCCACCACGACCATGGCGGGATGTATCTTATTAGTACCCAGAGCTAGAGCACCACCACGACCATGGCGGGATGTATCTTATTAGTACCCAGAGCTAGAGCACCACCACGACCATAACGGGATGTATCTCATTAGTACCCAGAGCTAGAGCTCCACCACGACCATAGCGGGATGTATCTTATTAGTACCCAGAGCTAGAGCTCCACCACGACCATGGCGGGATGTATCTTATTAGTACCCAGAGCTAGAGCTCCACCACGACCATAGCGGGATGTATCTCATTAGTACCCAGAGCTAGAGCTCCACCACGACCATAGCGGGATGTATCTCATTAGTACCCAGAGCTAGAGCTCCACCACGACCATAGCGGGATGTATCTTATTAGTACCCAGAGCTAGAGCTCCACCACGACCATAGTGGGATGTATCTTATTAGTACCCAGAGCTAGAGCACCACCACGACCATAGCGGGATGTATCTTATTAGTACCCAGAGCTAGAGCACCACCACGACCATGGCGGGATGTATCTTATTAGTACCCAGAGCTAGAGCTCTACCACGACCATGGCGGGATGTATCTTATTAGTACCCAGAGCTAGAGCTCCACCACGACCATAGCGGGATGTATCTTATTAGTACCCAGAGCTAGAGCACCACCACGACCATGGCGGGATGTTTCTTATTAGTACCCAGAGCTAGAGCACCACCACGACCATAGCGGGATGTATCTTATTAGTACCCAGAGCTAGAGCTCCACCACGACCATGGCGGGATGTATCTCATTAGTACCCAGAGCTAGAGCACCACCACGACCATAGCGGGATGTATCTCATTAGTACCCAGAGCTAGAGCTCCACCACGACCATGGCGGGATGTATCTTATTAGTACCCAGAGCTAGAGCTCCACCACGACCATGGCGGGATGTATCTTATTAGTACCCAGAGCTAGAGCACCACCACGACCATGGCGGGATGTATCTTATTAGTACCCAGAGCTAGAGCACCACCACGACCATAACGGGATGTATCTCATTAGTACCCAGAGCTAGAGCTCCACCACGACCATAGCGGGATGTATCTTATTAGTACCCAGAGCTAGAGCTCCACCACGACCATGGCGGGATGTATCTTATTAGTACCCAGAGCTAGAGCACCACCACGACCATGGCGGGATGTTTCTTATTAGTACCCAGAGCTAGAGCTCCACCACGACCATAGCGGGATGTATCTTATTAGTACCCAGAGCTAGAGCTCCACCACGACCATAACGGGATGTATCTTATTAGTACCCAGAGCTAGAGCTCCACCACGACCATGGCGGGATGTTTCTTATTAGTACCCAGAGCTAGAGCTCCACCACGACCATGGCGGGATGTTTCTTATTAGTACCCAGAGCTAGAGCTCCACCACGACCATGGCGGGATGTATCTTATTAGTACCCAGAGCTAGAGCTCCACCACGACCATGACGGGATGTATCTTATTAGTACCCAGAGCTAGAGCTCCACCACGACCATGGCGGGATGTATCTTATTAGTACCCAGAGCTAGAGCTCCACCACGACTATAACGGGATGTATCTTATTAGTACCCAGAGCTAGAACACCACCACGACCATGGCGGGATGTTTCTTATTAGTACCCAGAGCTAGAGCTCCACCATGACCATAGCGGGATGTATCTCATTAGTACCCAGAGCTAGAGCTCCACCACGACCATGGCGGGATGTTTCTTATTAGTACCCAGAGCTAGAGCTCCACCACGACCATGGCGGGATGTTTCTTATTAGTACCCAGAGCTAGAGCTCCACCACGACCATAGCGGGATGTATCTTATTAGTACCCAGAGCTAGAGCTCCACCACGACCATAACGGGATGTATCTCATTAGTACCCAGAGCTAGAGCTCCACCACGACCATAGCGGGATGTATCTCATTAGTACCCAGAGCTAGAGCTCCACCACGACCATGGCGGGATGTTTCTTATTAGTACCCAGAGCTAGAGCTCCACCACGACCATGGCGGGATGTATCTTATTAGTACCCAGAGCTAGAGCTCCACCACGACCATGGCGGACCGACGGTACCGGGACTTTCATTATATTCATAATTATCACCAGAAATATTCATTATTTTTCGTTAATATCATTAAATTATAATTATCTTACTGTTAACATATATTATTTATTTTAATTTCATTATTATTAATAATTATTATTATATTTAATTATTTTTATCATTATCATAATTACAACATAAAAACTGTCTGATGTTTATAAATCACTATATAATTATTATATAACAATCATTTATCACCTGAGGTAAAGAAGAAAACACATTTACAATTATTCATACAACAGCTGCCTTGCCTGGACTGTAACATCCTCACTCATCCTTCAGAGTACAGGTACTGTACTTCCCACCTCCAGGACAGTAACATCCTTCAGAGTACAGGTACTGTACTTCCCACCTCCAGGACAGTAACATCCTTCAGAGTACAGGCACTGTACTTCCCACCTCCAGGACAGTAACATCCTTCAGAGTACAGGTACTGTACTTCCCACCTCCAGGACTGTAACATCCTCACTCATCCTTCAGAGTACAGGCATTGTACTTCCCACCTCCAGGACTGTAACATCCTTCAGAGTACAGGTACTGTACTTCCCACCTCCAGGACTGTAACATCCTTCAGAGTACAGGTACTGTACTTCCCACCTCCAGGACAGTAACATCCTTCAGAGTACAGGTACTGTACTTCCCACCTCCAGGACTGTAACATCCTTCAGAGTACAGGTACTGTACTTCCCACCTCCAGGACTGTAACATCCTCACTCATCCTTCAGAGTACAGGTACTGTACTTCCCACCTCCAGGACAGTAACATCCTTCAGAGTACAGGTACTGTACTTCCCACCTCCAGGACAGTAACATCCTTCAGAGTACAGGTACTGTACTTCCCACCTCCAGGACAGTAACATCCTTCAGAGTACAGGTACTGTACTTCCCACCTCCAGGACAGTAACATCCTTCAGAGTACAGGCACTGTACTTCCCACCTCCAGGACTGTAACATCCTCACTCATCCTTCAGAGTACAGGTACTGTACTTCCCACCTCCAGGACTGTAACATCCTCACTCATCCTTCAGAGTACAGGCACTGTACTTCCCACCTCCAGGACTATAACATCCTCACTCATCCTTCAGAGTACAGGTACTGTACTTCCCACCTCCAGGACTGTAACATCCTCACTCATCCTTCAGAGTACAGGTACTGTACTTCCCACCTCCAGGACTGTAACATCCTCACTCATCCTTCAGAGTACAGGCACTGTACTTCCCACCTCCAGGACTGTAACATCCTCACTCATCCTTCAGAGTACAGGCACTGTACTTCCCACCTCCAGAACTGTAACATCCTCACTCATCCTTCAGAGTACAGGTACTGTACTTCCCACCTCCAGGACTGTAACATCCTCACTCATCCTTCAGAGTACAGGCACTGTACTTCCCACCTCCAGAACTGTAACATCCTCACTCATCCTTCAGAGTACAGGTACTGTACTTCCCACCTCCAGGACTGTAACATCCTCACTCATCCTTCAGAGTACAGGTACTGTACTTCCCACCTCCAGAACTGTAACATCCTCACTCATCCTTCAGAGTACAGGTACTGTACTTCCCACCTCCAGGACTGTAACATCCTCACTCATCCTTCAGAGTACAGGTACTGTACTTCCCACCTCCAGAACTGTAACATCCTCACTCATCCTTCAGAGTACAGGTACTGTACTTCCCACCTCCAGGACTGTAACATCCTCACTCATCCTTCAGAGTACAGGTACTGTACTTCCCACCTCCAGGACTGTAACATCCTCACTCATCCTTCAGAGTAGAGGCACTGTACTTCCCACCTCCAGTACTGTAACATCCTCACTCATCCTTCAGAGTACAGACACTGTACTTCCCACCTCCAGGACTGTAACATCCTCACTCATCCTTCAGAGTACAGGTACTGTACTTCCCACCTCCAGGACTGTAACATCCTCACTCATCCTTCAGAGTACAGGCACTGTACTTCCCACCTCCAGGACTGTAGCATCCTCACTCATCCTTCAGAGTACAGGTACTGTACTTCCCACCTCCAGTACTGTAACATCCTCACTCATCCTTCAGAGTACAGGTACTGTACTTCCCACCTCCAGGACTGTAACATCCTCACTCATCCTTCAGAGTACAGGTACTGTACTTCCCACCTCCAGGACTGTAACATCCTCACTCATCCTTCAGAGTACAGGCACTGTACTTCCCACCTCCAGGACTGTAACATCCTCACTCATCCTTCAGAGTACAGGTACTGGACTTCCCACCTCCAGAACTGTAACATCCTTCAGAGTACAGGTACTGTACTTCCCACCTCCAGAACTGTAACATCCTTCAGAGTACAGGCACTGTACTTCCCACCTCCAGGACTGTAACATCCTTCAGAGTACAGGTACTGTACTTCCCACCTCCAGGACTGTAACATCCTCAGTCATCCTTCAGAGTACAGGCATTGTACTTCCCACCTCCAGAACTGTAACATCCTTCAGAGTACAGGTACTGTACTTCCCACCTCCAGGACTGTAACATCCTCACTCATCCTTCAGAGTACAGGCACTGTACTTCCCACCTCCAGGACTGTAACATCCTCACTCATCCTTCAGCGTACAGGCACTGTACTTCCCACCTCCAGAACTGTAACATCCTTCAGAGTACAGGTACTGTACTTCCCACCTCCAGGACTGTAACATCCTCACTCATCCTTCAGAGTACAGGCACTGTACTTCCCACCTCCAGGACTGTAACATCCTCACTCATCCTTCAGCGTACAGGCACTGTACTTTCCACCTCCAGAACTGTAATATCCTTCAGAGTACAGGTACTGTACTTCCCACTTCAATTTTGCTCTCACTCCAACAGCACCTCTGCTGGATGCTCAATCCCCTACCTCATAAAACCTCTTTCACCTCCTTCCTCCAGCCCTTCCTGAAACAACAATTCACTACAGATTTATCCACTCACAAGGTCAACCTATTCTACTCAATCATCTCTAAATGCCTGAACCTCTGAGCCCATCCTCATTATTATTAGAATCTAAACCCTCAAGGGTCATACAGTACTGCAGGTCAAGATCTAACCTGCAGCACTGTCTGTGTCAAATGTGAGGCTGTCATCGAGGAGGTCAGATGAAGTGCGTCAGAGCGGTGACGACACAGGAGATAAATCCTGCCTGTCCACTGGTAGACAGGACAGTCTGTTAGTACATGGCAGACTGACGTGGATACTTGACAATTCTCACTGAGTGGTGCTGGGAACTTCTCCATAAGATACCCATGAGTGAGACATGTGTGTCCAGTATGAAGGCTGGAGAGTGTAGTGTCCCAGACAGCCATGAGTGAGACATGAGTGTCCAATATGAAGGCTGGAGAGTGTAGTGTCCCAGACAGCAATATGAAGGTTGGAGAGTGTAGTGTCCCAGACAGCAATATGAAGGCTGGAGAGTGTAGTGTCCCAGACAGCAATATGAAGGCTGGAGAGTGTAGTGTCCCAGACAGCAATATGAAGGCTGGAGAGTGTAGTGTCCCAGACACGACACTGATCACCACAAACCTTAATAAGGTTTGACTCAAGATAATTATTATGAATCAACTCAGACCAACGTTGTTACCAGCAGTTGCCAAGTTGTTTAGAGACTACTGCAAAGTAGTCTGGGAATGGACTACCCCTATATGAAATGAGGTCAGAAACACCTGCTCGTTGCTCTGAACATCATGCCCAGAGACCCGGCAGGAAACAATATCTTAACTGACTCAAGAAATCGTAATGACACGATTGCAAACAAACCATACTCCCGGCCGGGATTGAACCCGCGGTCATAGAGTCTTAGTTTTTACCACAAATTTGGCACAACCAAAGTTGTGTACAGGGATGCAATATGTATAACAGCCATGGGAACTGCATCAACTTTTCTCTCTTCCTATGTTCAGGTTATATATGTACTGCTCCAGTGACGGTGTTATGCGTTTTTGTTCTGTAGACAGGTACTCTCAGGCAGTGAAAGGTACTCTCAGGCAGTACACAGGTACTCTCAGGCAGTACACAGGTTCTCTCAGGCAGTGGACAGGTTCTCTCAGGCAGTACACAGGTTCTCTCAGGCAGTACACAGGTTCTCTCAGGCAGTACACAGGTTCTCTCAGGCAGTACACAGGTTCTCTCAGGCAGTGGACAGGTACTCTCCTACCTCAGGCAATTAAGAGAAATGATAGGCCTAGAGATTTTCCAGTAACTCTGTCACTCAGATCTATCTTCTAGGTAGAAGTGCGAGAATAATATTGATATCACTTTCTACACCTGATGTCGATTAGCTGAACAGACAGAGCTACGACCAAAGTTGGTCAGCTTGACCACTAAGTTCGTGGTATCAACACAGTGACCCTCTCACAGCACAAGACAAGTTTATTCACTATCTCCAATGCTGTTGATACAGACCCTGTCAGAGCACTTCACCAGAATCTACAACTTAGAATGATAGTGCGAAGAGAAAATATTGATTTTGGCCCATAGACTATATGGGCAATACCCCGTAGACTATGTAGGTAATACCCTGTGTATTATGTGGGGAAATACCATGTAGACTACGTGGGCAATACTCCTTGTAACTCAAGTCCTGACCTGCCTCACCCCCTTACTTCCTCCAGTCACCCATCTCTCTCTCTCTCTCTCTCTCTCTCTCTCTCTCTCTCTCTCTCTCTCTCTCTCTCTCTCTCTCTCTCTCTCTCTCTCTCTCTCTCTCTCTCGCTCGCTCTCTCTCACCTGCAACTTGAAGGTTGTCGTTGGACGTCACACTGGTGGTGTGAGTGGGCGTGGTGGGTGAGCTGGTGGGCGTGGAAGTGTGGGTGGGCGAGGCCAAGGTGGGCTGGGTGTCTGACAGCTGGGCATTCACGGTCTTGTGTAGTTCGGTCTTGGCACGTCTAACCACCCACGTCATCAGACCAATGCTGATAGCGATCTGTTGACAGATAATGGATGCTGAGAGACGCCAGATGGAGCGATCCTCGACTTGGATAATATCCAGTTGTCTCCCATAATGTGCAAGAAAGGTATAAAATACGGACAATATGAAAGTTAAGACACATGTGCAACATCTGGATATCTTTATTGTAGACGTTTCGCCATCCAGTGGCTTTATCAATACAGATTCTAGGACATAATAGGAAGACAGTAAAACTATAAACAAAAGATGAAGTAATCAGTCCCTCGGCCTTGGAGTTAGTGTTCACAGCATCGTGGTGGAGGAGAATCTGGAGCAAAGACAAGAAGACTGGCGTTTTTATAGGCGTCAGTGGAAGGGACGGGCAGCAGACGAGGACAGTCACTGGTAGGCGGGATTCCCCAGTGGAAGTAGGTCCTTCCCAAAGAGATGGGTTAGTTGTAGCAGCCGTGAAGAAGGTCTTGTAGATGTCCTCTGAACCAAGATTCCATGATGTTGCAGTGTCTGACAAGTTGTGCAAGAAAGGTATAAAATACCGACAATATGAAAGTTAAGACACATGTACAACATCTGGATGGCGAAACGTCTACAATAAAGATATCCAGATGTTGCACATGTGTCTTAACTTTCATATTGTCGGTATTTTATACCTTTCTTGTCTCAGTAGTAGTAACCAGTTACCAGTAACCACTGTGCCAGTTGACTCACGACCAACCGTCTCTGCCTGAGTCACTATCTGAACTCATATTGCGCTGACCTGGCATTATTCAAAGACCCTCTATGGGTACGGGCGGCCAGTCAGTCAGTCAGTCATACGAGAGTGAGCAAGGAGGCAGGTCACGGCTGTAAGGGCGTTATCCACCTTATCTGTAATTATACGTAATACCAGCCTACGTGAGTATTTCTTACCTAATCCACGTGTCGAACTCCCACATGATACTTGCACAACTTGTCAGACACTGCAACATCATGGAATCTTGGTTCAGAGGACATCTACAAGACCTTCTTCACGGCTGCTGCAACTAACCCATCTCTTTGGGAAGGACCAACTTCCACTGGGGAATCCCGCCTACCAGTGACTGCCCTCGTCTGCTGCCCGTCCCTTCCACTGACGCCTATATAAACGTCAGTCTTCTTGCCTTTGCTCCAGATTCTCCTCCACCACGATGCTGTGAACACTAACTCCAAGGCCGAGGGACTGATTACCTCATCTTTTGTATATAGTTCTACTGTCTTCCTATTATGTCCTAGAATCTGTATTGATAAAGCCACTGGATGGCGAAACGTCTACAATAAAGATATCCAGATGTTGCACATGTGTCTTAACTTTCATGTCTCCCATAATGAAGAGGTTCTCAAAGTGGGGGTCGCGGCCCCCTACGGCCCCCCCACTTTAATTTAGTTTATTATATCAAGTTGTGTAGGCCGTCCAAAATATTTCGAAATTAAAAAAAATGTGCCTCATAGATTCAGTTGTTGCAACGTTATATGAGATTTTGTTGGGATTTTTAACCCGGAGGATTAACCACCGAGGATTACCCGGGGTGTGTCTCTCTCAGTGTATATACACTGACAGGTGTGTCTCTCTCAGTGTATATACACTGACAGGTGTGTCTCTCTCAGTGTATATACACTGACAGGTGTGTATATCTCAGTGTATATACACTGACAGGTGTGTGTCTCTCAGTGTATATACACTGACAGGTGTGTCTCTCAGTGTATATACACTGACAGGTGTGTCTCTCAGTGTATATACACTGACAGGTGTGTGTCTCTCAGTGTATATACACTGGCAGGTGTGTATCTCTCAGTGTATATACACTGACAGGTGTGTGTCTCTCAGTTTATATACACTGGCAGGTGTGTGTCTCTCAGTGTATATACACTGACAGGTGTGTGTCTCTCAGTTTATATACACTGACAGGTGTGTGTCTCTCAGTGTATATACACTGACAGGTGTGTGTCTCTCAGTGTATATACACTGACAGGTGTGTGTCTCTCAGTGTATATACACTGACAGGTGTGTGTCTCTCAGTGTATATACACTGGCAGGTGTGTATCTCTCAGTGTATATACACTGACAGGTGTGTGTCTCTCAGTTTATATACACTGACAGGTGTGTGTCTCTCAGTGTATATACACTGGCAGGTGTGTATCTCTCAGTGTATATACACTGACAGGTGTGTGTCTCTCAGTTTATATACACTGACAGGTGTGTATCTCTCAGTGTATATACACTGGCAGGTGTGTGTCTCTCAGTGTATATACACTGGCAGGTGTGTCTCTCTCAGTGTATATACACTGGCAGGTGTGTGTCTCTCAGTGTATATACACTGGCAGGTGTGTATCTCTCAGTGTATATACACTGGCAGGTGTGTATCTCTCAGTGTATATACACTGGCAGGTGTGTATCTCTCAGTGTATATACACTGGCAGGTGTGTATCTCTCAGTGTATATACACTGGCAGGTGTGTATCTCTCAGTGTATATACACTGGCAGGTGTGTATCTCTCAGTGTATATACACTGGCAGGTGTGTGTCTCTCAGTGTATATACACTGGCAGGTGTGTCTCTCTCAGTGTATATACACTGGCAGGTGTGTATCTCTCAGTGTATATACACTGGCAGGTGTGTGTCTCAGTTTATATACACTGGCAGGTGTGTATCTCTCAGTGTATATACACTGGCAGGTGTGTGTCTCTCAGTGTATATACACTGACAGGTGTGTATCTCTCAGTGTATATACACTGACAGTGTATATACACTGGCAGGTGTATCTCTCAGTGTATATACACTGACAGGTATCTCTCAATGTACACTGGCAGGTGTGTATCTCTCAGTGTATATACACTGGCAGGTGTATCTCTCAGTGTATATACACTGGCAGGTGTGTATCTCTCAGTGTATATACACTGGCAGGTGTGTATCTCTCAGTGTATATACACTGGCAGGTGTGTATCTCTCAGTGTATATACACTGGCAGGTGTATCTCTCAGTGTATATACACTGGCAGGTGTGTATCTCTCAGTGTATATACACTGGCAGGTGTGTATCTCTCAGTGTATATACACTGGCAGGTGTGTGTCTCTCAGTGTATATACACTGGCAGGTGTGTATCTCTCAGTGTATATACACTGGCAGGTGTGTATCTCTCAGTGTATATACACTGGCAGGTGTGTATCTCTCAGTGTATATACATTGGCAGGTGTGTATCTCTCAGTGTATATACACTGGCAGGTGCGTATCTCTCAGTGTATATACACTGGCAGGTGTGTATCTCTCAGTGTATATACACTGGCAGGTGTGTATCTCTCAGTGTATATACACTGGCAGGTGTGTATCTCTCAGTGTATATACACTGGCAGGTGTGTATCAGTGTATCGACGCATATAAACGTATGTCTTTAAGTATATATTAGCACTAACTGTATACACAGAGTAGTGAACATCCCTCAAAATAACTGACTTGACTCAAAATACATAAACAACGAGAACTCTTTATATCTCCCTATATTGTATATACACAGATGTGTATGACTCGGTGTAAATATACAGGAATATCTCACCACATAACCAGCAGTTTAATCCTTTGTATATATTAATGTATTGACTGGTGGTATACAGGTAACATGCAGTTTTAATAACGATCATGTGGTAGACAGTCTTCAAACCGTATATACTAAAGAATTCCCAGCACCGGGGATTTGTGAAATATTTAGAGATCTATAGATGGAGGTGGGCAGCGGAGGGCAGGTGCGAGAAGCAGTGTGTCGAGGTATGGCAGTTGTGTGTTAGTTATGAGGCAGTGACCAACCACACCACAACACCTCCACACTGATGGTGTAGCAGCGTGTGTGTGTGTGTGTGTGTGTGTGTGTGTGTGTGTGTGTGTGTGTGTGTGTGTGTGTGTGTGTGTGTGTGTGTGTGTGTGTGTGTATACTTACCTATTTGTGGTTGCAGGGGTCGATTCACAGCTCCTGCCCCGCCTCTACGCTGTCGCTACTAGGTCCACTCTCTCCTTGCTCCATGAGCTTTATCATATCTCTTCTTAAAGCTATGTATGGATCCTGCCTCCACTACATCACTCTCCAGATTATTCCACTTTCTGACAACTCTATGACAAAAGAAATACTTCCTAACATCCCTGTGACTCATCTGAGTCTTCAACTTCCAATTGTGACCCCTTGTTTCTGTGTCCCATCTCTGGAACATCCTGTCTTTGTCCACCTTGCCAATTCCTCGCAGTATTTTATATGTCGTTATCATGTCTCCTCTAACCCTCTTGCCTTCCAGTGTCGTGAGGTCGATTTCCCTTTACCTTTCTTCATAGGACAATCCCCTTAGCTCTGGGACTAGTCTTGTTGCAGACCTTTGCACTTTCTCTAATTTCTTGACGTTCTTGACCAGACGTGGGTTCCAAACTGGTGCTGCATACACCAGTATGGGCCTGACGTACACGGTGTACACCCTTGAGCGATTCCTTACTGAGGTGCCGGAACACTGTTCTTAGATTTAACAGGCGCCTATATGCTGCAGCAGTTATCTGGTTGATGTGCGCCTCAGGAGATGTGCTCGGTATTATACTCACCCCAAGATCCTTTTCCTTGAGTGAGGTTTGCAGTCTTTGGCCAAATATACTCTGTCTGCAGTCTCGTTTGCCCTTCCCCGATCTTCATGACTTTGCATTTGGCGGGGTTAAATTCGAGGAGCCAGTTAGACCAGGCTTGCAGCCTGTCCAGGTCTCCTTCTAGCTCTGCCTGATCCTCATTTGACTTAATTCTCCTCATTAACTTCACATCATCTGCAAACATGGACACTTCTGAGTCTATCCCTTCCATCATGTCATTGACATATACCAGAAACGGCACTGGTCCTAGGACTGACCCTTGTGGAACCCTGCTCTTCACAGGCTCCCATTCTAACACCTCTTCACATACCATGACTCGTTGATGCCTCCCTGTCAGGTATTCTCTGATCAACTGTAGTGCCTTTCCTGTTATGCATGCCTGATCCTCTGGCTTTTGCACTAATCTCTTGTGAGGAACCGTGTCGAAGGCCTTATAGCAGTCCAAGAAAATGCAATCTACCTACCCTTCTCTCGTGTCTTACTTCTGTTACCTTGTCATAAAACTCCAGTAGGTTTGGTTGTCGTTTATAAGCTTGTTCCTTTCCAGGTGTTCCACCACTTTCCTCTTGATAATCTTCTCCATGACTTTGCATATTATAAACTTCAGTGACACAAGTCTGTAGTTTAGTGGCTCGTATTTGCCTCCTTAAAAATGGGAACTACATTTGCCATCTTCCATACCTCAGGTAGTTGCCCAGTTTCAGCGGATGTGTTGAAGATTGCTAGTGGCACACACAGCGTCTCTGCTCCTCTATGGACTCGCGGAGAAATGTCCGATCCCACCGCATTTGAGGTATCAGGTTCACTTAACTTCACCTCCTCCTCCTCCTCGGTTGTGTATTTTATTCAGCACTTGTCTGAGTTTGCAGGGTCCTTTCTGTCTGCACTGTAAATACAACTTTAAATATCATGCTGAGCTCCTAAGATGGCAGACCAGAGGCCTAGCTTCTCCCTACGAGCCCCGTGAGGGCGGGGACTGTGGCTAGGCCTAGGAAAGGTTGGAGGGAGGGGGTAAAGGAGGTTTTGTGTGCGAGGAGCTTGGACTTCCAGCAGGCATGCGTGAGCGTGTTTGATAGGAGTGAATGGAGACATATTTCTTAGTTATTTCTTGTGAGCTCCCCACCTTCCTCCTCAATGTGATTACCTGGTCCTTGACTATTGTTTTCCTCCTGATGTGGCTATACAACAGCTTCGGGTCAGACATGACTTTTGATGCTATGTTGTTCTTGTATTGCCACTAAGCCTCCCTCTTTATCTGTGCTTATTACTTTCTGGCTCTTCAACTAATCTCTTTATTTTCCTGGGTCCTTTGTTTTCTGTACTTTTTCCATTCTCTAGTACACTTAGTTTTTGTCTCTCTACACTTTTTGGGTGAACCAAGAGCTCATTCTGGTCTTCCCATTATTTATGTTGCTCTTGGGAGCATACCTTTTCTCTGCCTCCTTGCATTTTGTTGGCATGTAGTCCATTTTGTTGGCATGTAGTCCATTTTGTTTACTGATTTTGCTACTAATTCTCTTTGCCACTGAACCTCTTGCTTGTGTAGTCCCCTCTTTTGTAGACTGCCTTTTCCCTTCCTACTTCTGTTACCCTCTCCATATGTAACTTTAATATGTATTCAGAGCTTAGAACCACATGATCACTAGCTCCAAGGGGCCTTTTGTATGTGATCTCAATGTTTGAACTACTCAAATGAATATGAGGGTCAGTCTTGCTGGTTCATCCTCACCTCTCTCTCTCGCAGTTTCCTTAACATGTTGATGCATGAGGTTTTCCAGTACCACATCCATCATCTTGGCTCTCCATTTTTCAGGACCCCTATATGGCTTCAGGTTTTCCCAGTCTCTGTGTGACTGAAATCACCCATAACTTGTAACTATGCTCTACTTGTGTGAGCTCTTCTGGCTACCTCAGCTACTGTGTCTACCATTGCTCTGATCATATTCCTCTCTTGGCCTTCTGCAGTTCTGTGGTGGGTTGTACATCACTGCAATTACCACCTTAGAGCCCCCAGACTAAATTATTCCTACTACATAGTCCCCTTTCACCTATTCAATCCATTTCTTCCATTCCCTCAAATCCCCATCGATTTTTAATGAGCAGTGCAACTCCTTGTCCCCTTCTGCTCCCTCTGTCTTTCCTTAGGATCTGATATCTGGGTGGGAAGATTGTATCTGTTATCATCCTAACGAGTTTCCTTTCTGTGAGTGTTATGATGTCTGGGGATGTCTCCTTGATTCTTTCATGCCACTCCTCACATTTATTTGTTATTCCATCTACATTCATATACCAAACCTTCAACTTCCTTTCTACAACTGTGGTCTGGGGAGCACACTGGGGATGGGGCAGCAAGAGATGTGGTGAGGAACTATTTGGGGTTGCTGTAAAGGTGGAGTTTGTGATGAGGGGGTAGGGGCAGTGGGTATGGTGTGTTGGTTTTGGGTTAGATTCTTTGGTTGCATTGGAGAAGTCATGGTTGAGGCCCTTCTGTAGATCGTTCTGAGGAAAGTTGTATTTGCTCTTCCTCCCGAGTCTGGGTTCTCCCGCTCATCTTCGTCTTTGTCTCTCTTTATACCTTCATCTTTGTACCTTCTCTTTCAGAGTGTGCCTTTTTGTGTTCTGTCATGGTCGAGGTACACCCTCTGGTATGCTGATGTGTCCCTTAGTCGTGCTTTCTCTTGCAGGATCCTGTTTTGAGCCGATTCTGCCTTGAAAATTGCTTTGACTGGCCTTTTATTTTTTCTCTTGGAAACCCCCCTGGAAATAAATGGTATAAAATACCGACACAATGGCAATATAAACACAAATGCAGTATAATGTGATCCTTTATTGACTACGTTTCGCCCACACAGTGGGCTTTTTCAAGTCACAAACAGAACCCCCCTGTTCTCAGAAATTTGTCAGTTGGGTCATGTCATCCTCTCCTATTGCTTTCATGATACTTTCAATTGTTTTTTTCTCCTGCTGTCTTCTTACCTCATAAGTTTTCCCTTCAACTTCCTGGAGCCCATAAACAAAGACTTTACTCGACTAACTGTACTCACCTAATTGTGGTTGTAGGGGTCGAGACTCTGGCCCTGCCTCTTCACTGATCGCTGCTAGGTCCTCTATCTGCTCAGGTCATACCTCGTCTTAAAGATTGTGTGTGTGTGTGTGTGTGTGTGTGTGTGTGTGTGTGTGTGTGTGTGTGTGTGTGTGTTTAAGTACATCAACTTCATACAATACCAAGAAAATAATGAACCATACATATGTGCAACATCTGGGTATCTTTACTTGAAGACGTTTCGCCCACCACTATCAATACATGGATATAATCTGAAGACTGTAGAAGTATATACAATAGAGTGTTAGAGGAGATCATCAGTTCCTTAGCCTAGAAGCAGACGAGGGACTGATTACCTCTTCTGTGTTTCTATAGTCTTCAATCACTGGTGGGCGAAACGTCTACAAAGGTAACCAGATGTAGCACATGTGTATATTTCATCACCTTCACCCTAGCCTACCTGTTTCCCCTCTCTCACCTATTCTCTACCCATCCCTCTCGCTCTCCTCTCTCACCCATTCTCTTCCCATCCATCTCTCCTCTCTCACCCATTCTCTACCCATCCCTCTCACTCTCCTCTCTCACCCATTCTCTACCCATCCCTCTCACTCTCCTCTCTCACCCATTCTCTACCCATCCCTCTCACTCTCCTCTCTCACCCATTCTCTACCCATCCCTCTCACTCTCCTCTCTCACCCATTCTCTTCCCATCCCTCTCACTCTCCTCTCTCACCTATTCTCTTCCCATCCCTCTCTCTTCATTAGCCCACTCTCGGCCACTACCACCCCATCACTCTCGGCCACTACCACCCCATCACTCTCGGCCACTACCACCCCATCACTCTCGGCCACTACCACCCCATCACTCTCGGCCACTACCACCCCATCACTCTCGGCCACTACCACCCCATCACTCTCGACCACTACCACCCCATCACTCTCGACCACTACCACCCCATCACTCTCGGCCACTACCACCCCATCACTCTCGGCCACTACCACCCCATCACTCTCGGCCACTACCACCCCATCACTCTCGGCCACTACCACCCCATCACTCTCGGCCACTACCACCCCATCACTCTCGGCCACTACCACCCCATCACTCTCGGCCACTACCACCCCATCACTCTCGGCCACTACCACCCCATCACTCTCGGCCACTACCACCCCATCACTCTCGGCCACTACCACCCCATCACTCTCGGCCACTACCACCCCATCACTCTCGGCCACTACCACCCCATCACTCTCGGCCACTACCACCCCATCACTCTCGGCCACTACCACCCCATCACTCTCGGCCACTACCACCCCATCACTCTCGGCCACTACCACCCCATCACATACAATACCCTGTATTTTCATATTATATTTATACAAGAATCTGTCATTAAAATCTATTAAAAGAAACAAATACAATAGAAGAAATAGGTTATTGGAAGATTTATGTACGATAGATTATGGTGATAGATAGTCATGCTTGAGTAGTACAAGTACTGCTGGTCACATGGCTGGTCACATGACAGGTCACATGGCTGGTCACATGGCTGGTCACATGGCTGGTCACATGGCTGGTCACATGGTTGGTTACATGACAGGTCACATGACAGGTCACGTGACAGGTCACATGGCTGGTCACATGACAGGTCACATGACAGGTCACATGAGAGGTCACGTGAGAGGTCACATGGCTGGTCACATGACAGGTCACATGACAGGTCTCATGGCTGGTCACATGACAGGTCACATGACAGGTCACATGACAGGTTACATGACAGGTCACATGACAGGTCACATGACAGGTCACGTGACAGGTCACATGGCAAGTCACATGACAGGTCACATGACAGGTCACATGACAGGTCACATGAGAGGTCACGTGAGAGGAAACGTGACAGGTCACATGACAGGTCACGTGACAGGTCACATGACAGGTCACATGACAGGTCACATGACAGGTCACATGACAGGTCACATGACAGGTCACGTGACAGGTCACATTCTAATTTTTTTCTGTCGAACAAATTACTCTTACGTTTTGAAGTAATATTCTTATTGAATTAGGAACTCATCAGTCATCAGTCATCAGTCCCCAGTCATCAGTCCCCAGTCATCAGTCCCCAGTCAGTCATCAGTCATCAGTCATCAGTCCTCAGTCATCAGTCATCAGTCATCAGTCATCAGTCCCCAGTCATCAGTCCCCAGTCATCAGTCATCAGTCATCAGTCATCAGTCATCAGTCCCCAGTCATCAGTCCCCAGTCATCAGTCATCAGTCATCAGTCCTAAGTCATCAGTCATCAGTCCCCAGTCATCAGTCATCAGTCATCAGTCATCAGTCCCCAGTCATCAGTCCCCAGTCATCAGTCATCAGTCATCAGTCATCAGTCCCCAGTCATCAGTCCCCAGTCATCAGTCATCAGTCCTCAGTCATCAGTCATCAGTCCCCAGTCATCAGTCATCAGTCATCAGTCATCAGTCATCAGTCCCCAGTCATCAGTCCCCAGTCATCAGTCATCAGTCCTCAGTCCCCAGTCATCAGTCATCAGTCATCAGCCATCAGTCATCAGTCATCAGTCATCAGTCCTCAGTCATCAGTCATCAGTCCTCAGTCATCAGTCATCAGTCCTCAGTCCCCAGTCATCAGTCATCAGTCATCAGCCATCAGTCATCAGTCATCAGTCATCAGTCCTCAGTCCCCAGTCATCAGTCATCAGTCATCAGCCATCAGTCATCAGTCCTCAGTCATCAGTCCTCAGTCATCAGTCATTAGTCCTCAGTCATCAGTCATCAGTCATCAGTCATCAGTCCCCAGTCATCAGTCATCAGTCATCAGTCCTCAGTCATCAGTCATCAGTCATCAGTCATCAGTCCTCAGTCATCAGTCATCAATCATCAGTCCTCAGTCATCAGTCATCAGTCCTCAGTCATCAGTCATCAGTCAACAGCCATCAGTCCTCAGTCATCAGTCATCAGTCATCAGTCCTCAGTCATCAGTCATCAGTCATCAGTCCTCAGTCATCAGTCATCAGTCATCAGTCCTCAGTCCTCAGTCATCAGTCCTCAGTCCTCAGTCATCAGTCATCAGTCATCAGTCATCAGTCCCCAGTCATCAGTCATCAGTCATCAGTCCTCAGTCATCAGTCATCAGTCATCAGTCCTCAGTCATCAGTCATCAGTCCTCAGTCATCAGTCATCAGTCCTCAGTCATCAGTCATCAGTCATCAGCCATCAGTCCTCAGTCATCAGTCATCAGTCATCAGTCCTCAGTCATCAGTCATCAGTCATCAGTCCTCAGTCATCAGTCCTCAGTCATCAGTCCTCAGTCATCAGTCATCAGTCCTCAGTCATCAGTCATCAGTCCTCAGTCATCAGTCATCAGCCATCAGTCCTCAGTCATCAGTCATCAGTCCTCAGCCATCAGTCATCAGTCATCAGTCCTCAGTCATCAGTCATCAGTCATTAGTCATCAGTCCTCAGTCATCAGTCATCAGTCCTCAGTCATCAGTCATCAGTCATCAGTCCTCAGTCATCAGTCATCAGTCCTCAGTCATCAGTCATCAGTTATCAGTCCTCAGTCATCAGTCCTCAGTCATCAGTCATCAGTCATCAGTCCACAGTCATCAGTCATCAGTCCTCGGTCATCAGTCATCAGTCATCAGTCCTCAGTCATCAGTCATCAGTCATCAGTCATCAGTCATCAGTCATCAGTCATCAGTCCTCAGTCATCAGACATCAGTCATCAGTCATCAGTCCTCATTCATCAGTCATCAGTCATCAGTCATCAGCCATCAGTCCTCAGTCATCAGTCCTCGGTCATCAGTCCTAAGTCATCAGTCATCAGTCATCAGTCCTCAGTCATCAGTCATCAGTCATCAGTCATCAGTCCTCAGTCATCAGTCATCAGTCCTCAGTCATCAGTCATCAGCCCTCAGTCATCAGTCATCAGTCATCAGTCCTCAGTCATCAGTCATCAGTCCTCAGTCATCAGTCATCAGTCATCAGTCCTCAGTCATCAGTCATCAGTCATCAGTCATCAGTCCTCAGTCATCAGTCCTCAGTCCTCAGTCATCAGTCCTCAGTCATCAGTTCTCAGTCATCAGTCCTCAGTCATCAGTCCTCAGTCATCAGTCCTCAGTCATCAGTTCTCAGTCATCAGTCCTCAGTCATCAGTCCTCAGTCATCAGTCATCAGTCATCAGTCCTCAGTCATCAGTCATCAGTCATCAGTCCTCAGTCATCAGTCATCAGTCCTCAGTCATCAGTCATCAGTCATCAGTCATCAGTCCCCAGTCATCAGTCATCAGTCATCAGTCCTCAGTCATCAGTCATCAGTCATCAGTCCTCAGTCATCAGTCATCAGTCCTCAGTCATCAGTCATCAGTCCTCAGTCATCAGTCCTCAGTCATCAGTCCTCAGTCATCAGTCCTCAGTCATCAGTTCTCAGTCATCAGTCCTCAGTCATCAGTCCTCAGTCATCAGTCATCAGTCATCAGTCCTCAGTCATCAGTCATCAGTCATCAGTCATCAGTCCTCAGTCATCAGTCATCAGTCCTCAGTCATCAGTCATCAGTCATCAGTCATCAGTCCCCAGTCATCAATCAGTCCTCAGTCATCAGTCATCAGTCCTCAGTCATCAGTCCTCAGTCCTCAGTCATCAGTCATCAGTCCTCAGTCATCAGTCATCAGTCCTCAGTCATCAGTCATCAGCCATCAGTCCTCAGTCATCAGTCCTCAGCCATCAGTCATCAGTCCTCAGTCCTCAGTCATCAGTCATCAGTCATTAGTCATCAGTCCTCAGTCATCAGTCCTCAGTCATCAGTCATCAGTCATCAGTCCTCAGTCATCAGTCATCAGTCCTCAGTCATCAGTCATCAGTTATCAGTCCTCAGTCATCAGTCCTCAGTCATCAGTCCTCAGTCATCAGTCATCAGTCCTCGGTCATCAGTCATCAGTCATCAGTCCTCAGTCCTCAGTCATCAGTCCTCAGTCATCAGTCCTCAGTCATCAGTCATCAGTCCTCAGTCATCAGACATCAGTCATCAGTCATCAGTCCTCAGTCATCAGTCATCAGTCATCAGTCATCAGCCATCAGTCCTCAGTCATCAGTCATGAGTCCTCGGTCATCAGTCCTAAGTCATCAGTCATCAGTCATCAGTCATCAGTCCTCAGTCATCAGTCATCAGTCATCAGTCCTCAGTCATCAGTCCTCAGTCATCAGTCATCAACCCTCAGTCATCAGTCATCAGTCATCAGTCCTCAGTCATCAGTCATCAGTCCTCAGTCATCAGTCATCAGTCATCAGTCCTCAGTCATCAGTCATCAGTCCTCAGTCCTCAGTCATCAGTCCTCAGTCATCAGTCCTCAGTCCTCAGTCATCAGTCCTCAGTCATCAGTTCTCAGTCATCAGTCCTCAGTCATCAGTCCTCAGTCATCAGTCCTCAGTCATCAGTCATCAGTCATGAGTCCTCAGTCCTCAGTCATCAGTCCTCAGTCCTCAGTCCTCAGTCATCAGTCCTCAATCATCAGTCCTCAGTCCTCAGTCATCAGTCCTCAGTCATCAGTCCCAAGTCCTCAATCCTCAGTCATCAGTTCTCAGTCATCAGTCCTCAGTTATCAGTCCTCAGTCATCAGTCCTCAGTCATCAGTCCTCAGCCCACAGTCATCAGTCCTCAGTCCTCCATCATCAGTTCTCAGTCCTCCATCATCAGTCCTCAGTCCTCATTCATCAGTTCTTAGTCATCAGTCCTCAGTTATCAGTCCTCAGTCATCAGTCCTCAGTCCTCAGTCATCAGTCCTCAGTCATCAGTCATCAGTCCTCAGTCCTCCATCATCAGTTCTCAGTCCTCAGTCATCAGTCCTCAGTCCTCATTCATCAGTTCTCAGTCATCAGTCCTCAGTCATCAGTCCTCAGTCCTCAGTCATCAGTCCTCAGTCAGCATTCCTCAGTCATCAGTCCTCAGTCATAAGTCCTCAGTCATCAGTCCTCAGTCCTCAGTCATCAGTCCTCAGTCCTCAGTCATCAGTCCTCAGTCATCAGTCCTCAGTCATCATTTTTCAGTTATCAGTCCTCAGTCATCAGTTATCAGTCCTCAGTCATCAGTTATCAGTCCACAGTCATCAATCATCAGTCCTCAGTCATCATCATCAATCATCAGTATTCAATCATTAATCCTCAGTTATCTGTCCTCAGTCATCAGTCCTCAGTTATCAGTCATCAGTCCTCGGTCTTCAGTCCTCAGTCATCAGTCCTCAGTCCTCAGCCATCAGTCCTAAATCATCAGTCCTCAGTCATCAGTCCTCAGTCATCAGTCATCAGTTATCAGTCCTCAGTCATCAGTCCTCAGTCATCAGTCCTCAGTCCTCAGTCATCAGTCCTCAGTCCTCCATCATCAGTTCTCAGTCCTCAGTCATCAGTCCTCATTCATCAGTTCTTAGTCATCAGTCCTCAGTTATCAGTCCTCAGTCACCAGTCCTCAGTCCTCAGTCATCAGTCCTCAGTCCTCAGTCATCAGTCCTCAGGCCTCCATCATCAGTTCTCAGTCCTCAGTCATCAGTCCTCAGTCCTCATCAGTTCTCAGTCATCAGTCCTCAGTTATCAGACCTCAGTCATCAGTCCTCTGTCCTCAGTCATCAGTCCTTAGTCCTCAGCCATCAGTCCTCAGTCATCAGTCCTCAGTCCTCAGTCATCAGTCCTCAGACCTCAGTCATCAGTCCTCAGCCCTCAGTCATCAGTCCTCAGTCCTCAGTCATCAGTCCTCAGTCATCAGTCAGTCCTCAGTCCTCAGTCATCAGTCCTCAGTCCTCAGTCATCAGTCCTCAGTCCTCAGTCATCAGTCCTCAGTCCTCCATCACCAGTTCTCAGTCCTAAGTCATCAGTCCTCATTCATCAGTCATCAGTTCTCAGTCATCAGCCCTCAGTTATTAGTTCTCACTCATCAGTCATCAGTCCTCAATCATCAGTCATCAGTCATCAGTCAGTTCTCAGTTATCAGTCCTCAGTCATCAGTCCTCAGTTATCAGTCCTCAGTCATCAGTCATCAGTCTGCAGTCCTCAGTCATCAGTCATCTGGCAACTGTCATCTGTCATCAGTCCTCAGTCCTCAGTCATCAGTCCTCAGTCCTCATTCATCAGTTCTCAGTCATCAGTCCTCAGTTATCAGACCTCAGTCATCAGTCCTCAGTCATCAGTCCTCAGTCCTCAGTCATCAGTCCTCAGTCCTCAGCCATCAGTCCTCAGTCATCATTTATCAGTCCTCAGCCCTCAGTCATCAGTCCTCAGTCATCAGTCCTCAGTCCTCAGTCATCAGTCCTCAGTCCTCAGTCATCAGTCATCAGTCAGTCCTCAGTCATCAGTCCTCAGTCCTCAGTCATCAGTCCTCAGTCCTCAGTCATCAGTCCTCAGTCCTCCATCATCAGTTCTCAGTCCTAAGTCATCAGTCCTCAGTCATCAGTCATCAGTTCTCAGTCATCAGCCCTCAGTTACCAGTTCTCACTCATCAGTCATCAGTCCTCAATCATCAGTCATCAGTCATCAGTCAGTTCTCAGTTATCTGTCCTCAGTCATCAGTCATCAGTCCTCAGCCATCAGTCATCAATCTGCAGTCCTCAGTCATCAGTCATCAGGCAACTGTCATCTGTCATCAGTCCTCAGTCATCAGTCCTCAGTCATCAGTCATCAGTCCTCAGTTATCAGACATAAGTCCTCAGTCTTCAGTCCTCACTCATTGGTCATCAGTCCTCAGTTATCAGTCATCAGTCTTCACTCATCAGTCCTCAGTCATTTTTCAGTTATCAGTCCTCAGTCATCAGTTTTCAGTCCTCAGTCATCAGTTATCAGTCCTCAGTCATCAATGATCAGTCCTCAGTCATCATCATCAGTCATCAGTATTCAATCATTAATCCTCAGTTATCTGTCCTCAGTCATCAGTCCTCAGTTATCAGTCATCAGTCATCAGCCAGTCCTCATTTATCAGTCCTCATTCATCAGTACTCAGTTATCAGTCCTCAGAGTCATCAGTCATCAGTCCTAAGCCGTCAGTCCTCAGTCATCAATCAGTCCTCAGTTATCAGTCCTCAGTCATCAGTCCTCAGTTACCAGTTCAATCACCAGTCAACAGTCATCGGTCATCAGTCCTTAGTCATCAGTCATCAGTCATCAGCCATCAGTCCTCAGTTATCAGTCATCAGACCTTAGTCATCAGTCATCAGTCCTCAGTTATCAGACATCAGTCCTCAGTCTTTAGTCCTCACTCATTGGTTATCAGTCCTCAGATATCAGTCATCAGTCCTAAGTCATCAGTCCTCAGTCATCAGTCCTCAGTCATCATTTTTCAGTTATCAGTCCTCAATCATCAGTTATCAGTCCTCAGTCATCAGTTAACAGTCCTCAGTCATCAATCATCAGTCCTCAGTCATCATCATCAGTCATCGGTATTCAATCATCAATCATCAGTTATCAGTCCTCAGTCATCAGTCCTCAGTTATCAGTCATCAGTCCTCAGTCATCAGTCATCACTCCTCAGTTATCAGTCATCAGTCAGTCAGTCCTCATTTATCAGTCCTCAGTCATCAGTACTCAGTTATCAGTCCTCAGGGTCATCAGTCATCAGTCCTAAGTCATCAGTCCTCAGCCATCAATCAGTTCTCAGTTATCAGTCCTCAATCATCAATCTCAGTTACCAGTTCAATCATCAGTCAACAGTCATCAGTCATCAGTCCATAGTCATCAGTCATCAGTCATCAGCCATCAGTCGTCAGTTATCAGTCATCAGACCTCAGCCATCAGTCATCAGTCCTCAGTTATCAGACATCAGTCCTCAGTCTTCAGTCCTCACTTATTGGTCATCAGTCCTCAGTTATCAGTCATCAGTCCTAAGTCATCAGTTATCAGGCCTCATTCATCAGTCTTCAGTTATCAGTCCTCAGTCATCAGTCTTCAGCCATCATTTTTCAGTTATCAGTCCTCAGTCATCATTTATCAGTCCTCAGTCATCAATTATCAGTCCTCAGTCATCAATCATCAGTCCTCAGTCATCATCATCAGTCATCAGTATTCAATCATCAATCCTCAGTTATCAGTCCTCAGTCATCAGTCCTCAGTTAACAGTCATCAGTCCTCAGTCATCAGTCATCAGTTCTCGGTTATCAGTCATCAGTCAGTCAGTCCTCATTTATCAGTCCTAAGTCATCAGTCCTCAGTCATCAATCAGTCCTCAGTTATCAGTCCTCAGTCATCAGTCCTCAGTTACCAGTTCAATCATCAGTCAACAGTCATCAGTCATCAGTCCTTAGTCATCAGTCATCAGCCATCAGTCCTCAGTTATCAATCATCAGACTTCAGTCATCAGTCAGTGCTACTCTGACTGCTGTCATGTCTTCAGTCATCAGTCAGTGCTACACTGACTACTGTCATGTCCTCAGTCATCAGTCAGTGCTATACTGACTACTGTCATGTCCTCAGTCATCAGTCAGTGCTACACTGACTACTGTCATGTCCTCAGTCATCAGTCAGTGTTACACTGACTACTGTCATGTCCTCAGTCATCAGTCAGTGCTACACTGACTACTGTCATATCCTCCTGACACTTCAGGAAACACACTCACCTGGACAACAAACACACTCACCTGGACAACAAACACTCACCTGGACAACAAACACACTCACCTGGACAATGAACACACTCTCCTGGACAACAAACACACTCCCCTGGACAACAAGCACACTCGCATGGACAACAAACACTCACCTGGACAACAAACACACTCACCTACACAAAAAACACACTCACACCTGGACAACAAACACACTCACCTACACAAAAAACACACTCACACCTGGACAACAAACACACTCACCTGGGCAACAAACACTCACCTGGACAACAAACACACTCACCTACACAAAAAACACACTCACACCTGGACAACAAACACACTCACCTACACAAAAAACACACTCACACCTGGACAAACACACTCACCTGGGCAACAAACACACTCACCTGGACAACAAACACTCACCTGGACAACAAACACACTCACATGGACAACAAACACACTCACCTGGACAACAAAAACACTCACCAGGACAACAAACACACTCACCTGGACAACAAACACACTCACCTGGACAACAAAAACACTCACCTGGACAACAAAAACACTCACCTGGACAAAAAACACACTCACCTGGACAACAAACACACTCACCTGGACAACAAACACACTCACCTGGACAACAAACACACTCACCTGTACAACAAACACACTCACCTGTACAACAAACACACTCACCTGGGCAACAAACACACTTACATGGACAACAAACATTCATCTGGACAACAAACACAATCACCTGGACAACAAACACACTCACCTGGGCAACAAACACACTCACCTGGACAACAAACACTCACCTGGACAACAAACACACTCACCTGGAAAACAAACACACTCACCTGGACAACGAACACACTCACCTGGACAACAAACACACTCACCTGGGCAACAAACACACTCACCTGGACAACGAACACACCTGGACAACAAACACACTCACCTGGGCAACAAATACTCACCTGGACAACAAACACACTCACCTGGACAACAAACACACTCACCTGGACAACAAACACACTCACCTGGACAACAAACACACTCGCCTGGACAACAAACACACTCACCTGGACAACAAACACACTCGCATGGACAACAAACACTCACCTGGACAACAAACACACTCACCTGGACAACAAACACACTCACCTGGACAACAAACACACTCACCTGGACAACAAACACACTCACACCTGGACAACAAACACACTCACCTGGACAACAAACACTCACCTGGACAACAAACACACTCACCTGGGCAACAAACACTCACCTGGGCAACAAACACTCACCTGGACAACAAACACACTCACCTGGACAACAAACACACTCACATGGACAACAAACACACTCACCTGGACAACAAACATACTCACCTGGACAACAAACACACTCAACTGGGAAACAAACACTCACCTGGACAAACGCTCACCTGGACAACAAATACACTCACCTGGACAACAAACACACCTGGACAAAAAACACACTCACCTGGACAACAAACACACTCACCTGGGCAACAAACACACTCAACTGGACAACAAACACACTCACCTGGGCAACAAACACACTCACCTGGACAACAAACACACTCACATGGGCAACAAACACACTCACCTGGACAACAAACACTCACCTGGACAACAAACACACTCACCTGGACAACAAACACACTCACCTGGACAACAAACACACTCACCTGGACAACAAACACACGCACCTGGGCAACAAACACGCTCACCTGTACAACAAACACACTCATCTGGACAACAAACACTCACCTGGGCAACACACACTCACCTGGACAACAAACACTCACCTGGACAACAAACACATTCACCTGGACAACGAACACACTCACCCGGGCAACAAACACACTCACCTGGGCAACAAACACACTCACCTGGACAACAAACACTCACCTGGACAACAAACACATTCACCTGGACAACGAACACACTCACCCGGGCAACAAACACACTCACCTGGGCAACAAACACTCACCTGGACAACAAACACACTCACCTGGACAACAAACACACTCACCTGGACAACAAACACACTCACCTGGACAACAAACACACTCACATGGACAACAAACACACTCACCTGGACAACAAACACACTCACCTGGACAACAAACACACCCGCATGGACAACAAACACTCACCTGGACAACAAACACACTCACCTGGACAACAAACACACTCACACCTGGACAGCAAACACACTCACCTGGGCAACAAACACACTCACCTGGACAACAAACACTCACCTGGACAACAAACACACTCACCTGGACAACAAACACACTCACCTGGGCAACAAACACACTCACCTGGACAACAAACACACTCAACTGGGCAACAAACACTCACCTGGGCAACAAACACTCACCTGGACAACAAACACTCACCTGGACAACAAACACACTCACCTGGGCAACAAACACACTCACCTGGACAACAAACACACTCACCTGGACAACAAACACACTCACCTGGGCAACAAACACACTCACCTGGACAACAAACACACTCACCTGGACAACAAACACTCACCTGGACAACAAACACACTCATCTGGACAACAAACACACTCACCTGGACAACAAACACACTCACCTGGACGACAAACACACTCACCTGGACAACAAACACTCACCTGGACAACAAACACACTCACCTGGGCAACAAACACTCACCTGGGCAACAAACACTCACCTGGACAACAAACACACTCACCTGGACAACAAACACACTCACATGGACAACAAACACACTCACCTGGACAACAAACATACTCACCTAGACAACAAACACACTCAACTGGGAAACAAACACTCACCTGGACAAACGCTCACCTGGACAACAAATACACTCACCTGGACAACAAACACACCTGGACAAAAAACACACTCACCTGGACAACAAACACACTCACCTGGGCAACAAACACACTCAACTGGACAACAAACACACTCACCTGGGCAACAAACACACTCACCTGGACAACAAACACACTCACATGGGCAACAAACACACTCACCTGGACAACAAACACTCACCTGGACAACAAACACACTCACCTGGACAACAAACACACTCACCTGGACAACAAACACACTCACCTGGACAACAAACACACGCACCTGGGCAACAAACACGCTCACCTGTACAACAAACACACTCATCTGGACAACAAACACTCACCTGGGCAACACACACTCACCTGGACAACAAACACTCACCTGGACAACAAACACATTCACCTGGACAACGAACACACTCACCCGGGCAACAAACACACTCACCTGGGCAACAAACACACTCACCTGGACAACAAACACTCACCTGGACAACAAACACATTCACCTGGACAACGAACACACTCACCCGGGCAACAAACACACTCACCTGGGCAACAAACACTCACCTGGACAACAAACACACTCACCTGGACAACAAACACACTCACCTGGACAACAAACACACTCACCTGGACAACAAACACACTCACATGGACAACAAACACACTCACCTGGACAACAAACACACTCACCTGGACAACAAACACACCCGCATGGACAACAAACACTCACCTGGACAACAAACACACTCACCTGGACAACAAACACACTCACACCTGGACAGCAAACACACTCACCTGGGCAACAAACACACTCACCTGGACAACAAACACTCACCTGGACAACAAACACACTCACCTGGACAACAAACACACTCACCTGGGCAACAAACACACTCACCTGGACAACAAACACACTCAACTGGGCAACAAACACTCACCTGGGCAACAAACACTCACCTGGACAACAAACACTCACCTGGACAACAAACACACTCACCTGGGCAACAAACACACTCACCTGGACAACAAACACACTCACCTGGACAACAAACACACTCATCTGGACAACAAACACACTCACCTGGACAACAAACACACTCACCTGGACGACAAACACACTCACCTGGACAACAAACACTCACATGGACAACAAACACACTCACCTGGACAACAAACACTTACCTGGACAACACACTCACCTGGGCAACAAACACTCACCTGGACAACAAACACACTCACCTGGGCAACAAACACACTCACCTGGACAACAAACACACTCACCTGGACAACAAACACTCACCTGGACAACAAACACACTCATCTGGACAACAAACACACTCACCTGGACAACAAACACACTCACCTGGACGACAAACACACTCACCTGGACAACAAACACTCACATGGACAACAAACACACTCACCTGGACAACAAACACTTACCTGGACAACACACTCACCTGGGCAACAAACACTCACCTGGACAACAAACACACTCACCTAGACAACAAACACACTCACACCTGGACAACAAACACTCTCACCTGGACAACAAACACACTCACATGGACAACAAACACACTCACCTGGACAACAAACACACTCACACCTGGACAACAAACACACTCACCTGGACAACAAACACTCACCTGGACAAACACACCTGGGCAACAAACACTCACCTGAACAACAAACACACTCACCTGGACAACAAACACACTCACCTGAACAACAAACACACTCACATGGACAGCAAACACACTCACCTGGACAACAAACACACTCACCTGGACAACAAACACACTCACCTGGGCAACAAACACTCACCTGGGCAAACACTCACCTGGACAACAAACACACTCACCTGGACAACAAGCACGCTCACCTGGACAACAAACACACTCTCCTGGACAACAAACACACTCACCTGGGCAACAAACACACTCACCTGGACAACAAACACACTCACCTGGGCAACAAACACACTCACCTGGACAACAAACACACTCACCTGGACAACAAACACACTCACCTGGACAACAAACACACTCACCTGGACAACAAACACACTCACCTGGACAACAAACACACTCACCTGGGCAACAAACACACTCACCTGGACAACAAACACTCACCTGGACAACAAACGCACTCACCTGGACAACAAACACACTCACCTGGACAACAAACACACTCACCTGGACAACAAACACACTCACCCGGGCAACAAACACACTCACCTGGACAACAAACACACTCACCTGGACAACAAACGCACTCACCTGGACAACAAACACACTCACCTGGACAACAAACGCACTCACCTGGACAACAAACACACTCATGTGGACAACAAACACTCACCTGGACAACAAACACTCACCTGGACAACAAACACACTCACCTGGACAACGAACACTCTCACCTGGACAACAAACACACTCACCTGGGCAACAAACACACTCACCTGGACAACAAACACACTCACCTGGACGACAAACACTCACCTGGACAACAAACACACTCACCTGGACAACAAACACACTCACCTGGACAACAAACACACTCACCTGGACAACAAACACACTCACCTGGACAACAAACACACTCACCTGGACAACAAACACACTCACCTGGAGAACAAACACACTCACCTGGACAACAAACACGCTCACCTGGACAACAAACACACTCACCTGGACAACAAACACACTCACCTGGACAACAAACACACTCACCTGAACAACAAACACACTCACCTGGACAACAAACACTCACCTGGACAACAAACACACTCACCTGGACAACGAACACACTCACCTGGACAACAAACACACTCACCTGGACAACGAACACACTCACCTGGACAACAAACACACACACATGGACAACAAACACTCTCCTGGACAACAAACACACTCACCTGGACAACAAACGCACTCACCTGGACAACAAACACACTCACCTGGACAACAAACACACTCACCTGGACAACAAACACACACACCTGGACAACAAACACACTCACCTGGACAACAAGCACACACACCTAGACAACAAACACACTCACCTGGACAACAAACACGCACTCACCTGGACAACAAACACACACACCTGGGCAACAAACACACTCACCTGGGCAACAAACACACTCACCTGGACAACAAACACTCACCTGGACAACAAAACAGTCACCTGGACAACAAACACTCACCTGGACAGCAAACACCCACCTGGACAGCAAACACTCACCTGGACAGCAAACACTCACCTGGACAGCACGCTCTCACCTGGACAACAAACACTCACCTGGACAGCAAACACTCACCTGGACAGCAAACACTCACCTGGACAGCACACTCTCACCTGGACAGCAAACACTCACCTGGACAGCACACTCTCACCTGGACAACACACACTCACCTGGACAGCAAACACCCCCCAGCCGGTAGCACTGGCGGAGGCTGACTGGCTGACAACGTCGTCCAGGTTCCTGACAGTGGTACCCAGGTAACAGTTCAGTACCTGGGTGGGCAGCAGACCAAGTACCGTCGCTACCAGGTACAGCCAGGTGGGCACGTGTGATACCTGCAAGGTAAAATGTACGTTAGTGACCAGGTGTGTGTGTGACCAGGAGTAAGTCACCACCTGAGTGTAAACAGGTGTGTGTGTGACCAGGTGTAAGTCACCACCTGAGTGTGAGCAGGTGTGTGTGTGTGTGACCAGGAGTAAGTCACCACCTGAGTGTAAACAGGTGTGTGTGTGACCAGGTGTAAGTCACCACCTGAGCGTGAGCAGGTGTGTGTGTGTGTGACCAGGTGTAAGTCACCACCTGAATGTTAACAGGTGTGTGTGTGACCAGGTGTAAGTCACCACCTGAATGTTAACAGGTGTGTGTGTGACCAGGTGTAAATCTCCACCTGAGTGTGAACATGTGTAAGAGACCAGGTGTGAGAGACTAGGTGTGAGTGACCAGGTGCGATTGTCCAGGTGTGAGTGACCAGGTGTGAGAGACCAGGTATAAGTGGCCAGGTGTGACTGACCAATTGTGAGTGGCCAGGTGTGACTGACCAGTTGTGAATGGCCAGGCGTGAATGACCAGGTGTGAGACACCAGATGTAAGAGACCAGGTGTGAGTGACCAGGTGTGAGTAACCAGGTGTGAGTGACCAGGTGTGAGTGACCAGGTGTGAGTGACCAGGTGTGAGTGACCAGGTGTGAGTGACCAGGTGTGAGTGACCAGGTGTTAGAACATTTCAGTGAATAATTTCTGAAGTGGGAGGCAGTGTACTGGAGGAGAGGCAGTATACTGGAAGAGAGGCAGCGTACTGGAGGAGAGGCAGTGTACTGGAGGATAGGCAGTGTACTGGAGGAGAGGCAGTGTACTGGAGGAGAGGCAGTGTACTGGAGGAGAGGCAGTATACTGGAAAAAAGGCAGTGTACTGGAGAAGAGGCAGTGTACTGGAGGAGAGGCAGTGTACTGGAGGATAGGCAGTGTACTGGAGGAGAGGCAGTGTACCGGAGAACAGGCAGTGTACTGGAGGAGAGGCAGTGTACCGGAGAACAGGCAGTGTACTGGAGGAGAGGCAGTGTACTGGAGAAGAGGCAGCGTACTGGAGGAGAGGCAGTATACTGGAGGATAGGCAGTGTACTGGAGGAGAGGCAGTGTACTGGAGAAGAAGCAGTGTACTGGAGGAGAGGCAATGCACTGGAGGAGAGACAGTGTACTGGAGGAGAGGCAGTGTACTGGAGGAGAGGCAATATACTGGAGAAGAGGTTGTACACTGGTGGAGAGGCAGTGTACTGGAGGAGAGGCAGTGTACTGGAGGAGAGGCAGTGTACTGGAGGAGAGGCTGTATACTGGAGGAGAGGCAGTGTACAGGAGGAGAGGAAGTGTACTGGAGGAGAGGCAGTGTACTGGAGGAGAGGCAGTGTCCTGGAGGAGAGGCAGTATACTGGAGGAGAGGCAGTGTACTGGAGGAGAGGCTGTATACTGGAGGAGAGGCAGTGTACTGGAGGAGAGGCAGTATCCTGGAGGAGAGGTAGTGTTCTGGACGAGATACACTGTACAGGCGGAGAGACAGTGTACTGGAGGAGAGGCAGTGTCCTGAAGGAGAGGCAGTGTCCTGAAGGAGAGGCAGTGTACTGGAGGAGAGGCAGTATACTGGAGGAGAGGCTGTATACTGGAGGAGAGGCAGTGTACTGGAGGAGAGGCAGTGTACTGGAGAAGAGGCAGTGTACTGGAGGAGAGGTAGTATACTGGAGGAGAGGCAGTATACTGGAGGAGAGGCAGTGTACTGGAGGAGAGGCAGTATACTGGAGGAGAGGCTGTATACTGGAGGAGAGGCAGTGTACTGGAGGAGAGGCAGTATACTGGAGGAGAGGCAGTGTTCTGGACGAGATACAGTGTACAGGAGGCGATGCAGTGTACTGAGGAGAGGCACTGTACTGGAGGAGAAGCAGTGTCCTGGAGGAGAGGCAGTATACTGGAGGAGAGGCAGTATACTGGAGGAGGGGCAGCATACTGGAGGAGAGGCAGTATACTGGAGGAGAGGCAGTGTACTGGAGGAGAGGCAGTATACTGGAGGAGAGGCAGTATACTGGAGGAGAGGCAGTGTACTGGAGGATAGGCAGTATACTGGAGAAGAGGCAGTATACTAGAGGAGAGGCAGTATACTGGAGAAGAGGCAGTATACTGGAGGAGAAGCAGTGTACTGGAGGAGAGGCAGTATACTGGAGGAGAGGCAGTGTTCTGGACGAGATACAGTGTACAGGAGGCGATGCAGTGTACTGAGGAGAGGCACTGTACTGGAGGAGAAGCAGTGTCCTGGAGGAGAGGCAGTATACTGGAGGAGAGGCAGTATACTGGAGGAGGGGCAGCATACTGGAGGAGAGGCAGTATACTGGAGGAGAGGCAGTATACTGGAGGAGAGGCAGTGTACTGGAGGATAGGCAGTATACTGGAGAAGAGGCAGTATACTAGAGGAGAGGCAGTATACTGGAGAAGAGGCAGTATACTGGAGGAGAAGCAGTGTACTGGAGGAGAGGCAGTATACTGGAGGAGAGGCAGTATACTGGAGGAGTGGCAGTATACTGGAGGAGAGGCAGTGTACTGGAGGAGAGGCAGTATACTGGAGGAGAGGTAGTGTACTGGAGGAGAGGCAGAATAATGGAGGAGTGGCAGTGTCCTGGAGGAGAGGCAGTGTACTGGAGGAGAGGCAGTGTACTGGAGGAGAGGCAGTATACTGGAGGAGAGGTAGTGTACTGGAGGAGAGGCAGTGTACTGGAGGAGAGGCAGTGTACTGGAGGAGAGGCAGTATACTGGAGGAGAGGTAGTGTACTGGAGGAGAGGCAGTATACTGGAGGAGAGGTAGTGTACTGGAGGAGAGGCAGTGTACTGGAGGAGAGGCAGTGTACTGGAGGAGAGGCAGTGTACTGGAGGAGAGGCAGTATACTGGAGGAGTGGCAGTGTCCTGGAGGAGAGGCAGTGTACTGGAGGAGAGGCAGTGTACTGGAGGAGAGGCAGAATACTGGAGGAGAGGTAGTGTACTGGAGGAGAGGCAGTATACTGGAGGAGTGGCAGTGTCCTGGAGGAGAGGCAGTGTACTGGAGGAGAGGCAGTGTACTGGAGGAGAGGCAGTATACTGGAGGAGAGGTAGTGTACTGGAGGAGAGGCAGCATAATGGAGGAGTGGCAGTGTCCTGGAGGAGAGGCAGTGTACTGGAGGAGAGGCAGTGTACTGGAGGAGAGGCAGTATACTGGAGGAGAGGTAGTGTACTGGAGGAGAGGCAGTGTACTGGAGGAGAGGCAGTATACTGGAGGAGAGGTAGTGTACTGGAGGAGAGGCAGTATACTGGAGGAGAGGCAGTGTCCTGGAGGAGAGACAGTGTACTGGAGGAGAGGCAGTGTCCTGGAGGAGAGACAGTGTACTGGAGGAGAGGCAGTGTACTGGAGGAGAGGCAGTGTACTGGAGGAGAGGCAGTATACTGGAGGAGAGGTAGTGTACTGGAGGAGAGGCAGTGTACTGGAGGAGAGGCAGTATACTGGAGGAGAGGTAGTGTACTGGAGGAGAGGCAGTATACTGGAGGAGAGGCAGTGTCCTGGAGGAGAGACAGTGTACTGGAGGAGAGGCAGTGTCCTGGAGGAGAGACAGTGTACTGGAGGAGAGGCAGTGTACTGGAGGAGAGGCAGTGTACTGGAGGAGAGGCAGTATACTGGAGGAGAGGCAGTGTACTGGAGGAGTGGCAGTGTACTGAAGGAGAGACAGTGTACTGGAGGAAAAAGTACCACTTATGAACAAGTGGGGGTTTTGACAGTACTCACCTAATTGTGGTTGCAGGGGTCGAGACTCAGCTCCTGGCCCCGCCTCTTCACTGATCGCTACTAGGTCCTCTATCTCTTTGCTCCCTGAGCTTTGTCATGCCTCGTCTTAAAGCTGTGTATGGTTCCTGCCTCCACTACATCACCTCCCAGACTATTCCACTTCCTGACAACTCTATGACTGAAGAAATAACTCCTAACATCCCTTTGACTCATCTGAGTCTTCAACTTCCAATTGTGGCCCTTTGCTTCAGTGTCCCATCTCTGGCACAACCTGTCTCTGTCCACCTAATCTATTCCACGCAGTATTTTGAATGTCGTTATCATGTCTTCCCTGACCCTTCTGTCCACCAGTGTCGTCAGTCCGATTTCCTTCAACCTTTCTTCGTAGGACATTCCCCTGAGCTCCAGAACTAGCCTTGTTGCAAACCTTTGTACTTTCTCTAATTTCTTGACGTGCTTGACTAGGTGTGGGTTCCAAACTGGTGCTGCATACTCCAGTATGGGCCTGACGTACAGGGTGTATAGTGTCTTGAACGATTCCTTACTAAGGTGTCGGAACGCTATTCTCAGTTTTGCCAGGCGCCGCTGCAGCAGTTATCTGGTTAATATGTGCCTCCGGAGACGTGCTCGGTGTTATACTCACCCCAAGATCTTTCTCCTTGACTGAGGTTAGCAGTTTTTGTCCACCTAGCCTATACTCTATCTGCGGTCTTTGCCCTTCTCCAATCTTCATGACTCTGCATTTGGCGGGGTTGAATTCAAGAAGCCAGTTGCTGGCCAGGTGTCCAGCCTGTCCAGGTCTCTTTGAAGTCCTGCTTGAACCTCATCTGATTTAATTTATCTCATTAACTTCACATCATCTGCGAACAGGGACACTTCAGAGTCTATCCCTTCCATCATGTCATTCACATATATCAAAAATAGCACTGGTACTACGACTGACCCCTTTGAGACCCCGCTCGTCACAGGCGCCCACTGTGATACCTCATCACGTACCATGACTCGTTGTTGCCTCCCTGTCAGGTATTCTCTGATCCATTGCAGTGTCCTCACTGTTATACGTGCCTTATTCTCTGGCTTCTGCACTAATCTCTTGTGAGGAACTGTGTGCAAGGCCTTCCTGCAGTCCAGGAAAATGGTCAACCCACCCCTGTCTCTCGTGTCTTACTTCTGTTACCTTGTCATAGAACTCCAGAAGGTTTGTGACACAGGATTTTCCTTCCATGAATCCGTGCTGGTTGTCGTTTATAATCTTGTTCTGTTCCAGGTGCTCCACTACTCTCCTCCTGATAATCTTCTCCACGACTTTGCATACTATACACGTCAGAGAAACTTGTCTGTAGTTTAGTGCCTCGTTTCTGTCTCCTTTCTTAAAAATGGGGACTACATTTGCCATCTTCCACACCTCAGGTAGTTGCCCAGTGTCAAGGGATGTATTCAACACTTGTTGGTATATTCCCTGTTGGTGTTCCTCTCTGTGTTGTCTTCCCAGAGTCCTTCCTGTCTCTACTGTAAATACTTCCTTAAATCTCATGTTGAGCTCCTCACATACCTCGTGATCGTTTCTTGTGAGTTCTCCACCTTCTGTCCTCAGTCTGATCACCTGGTCTTTGACTGTTGTCTTCCTCCTGATGTGGCTATACAACAGTTTCGGGTCAGACTTGACTTTTGATGCTATGTTATTTTCATACTGTCACTGGGCCTCCCTCCTTACCTGAGCATACTCGTTCCTGGCTCTTCAACTAATCTCCTTATTTTTCTGTGTTCTTTGCTTTCTGTACTTTTTCCATGCTCTAGTGCACTTAGTTTTTGCCTAATTACACCGTCAGGTAAACCAAGGGCTCGTTCTGGTCTTCCCACTATTTGTGTTGCCCTTGGGAACAAACCTATCCTCTGCCTCCTTACATTTAGTTGTTACGTATTCCATCATCTCTTTCACCGACTTTCCCACCAGTTCTCTGTCCTACTGAACCTCCTGCAGGAAGTTCCTCAAACCTATGTAGTCCCCCTTTTATAATCTGGCTTTTCCCATTCAACTCCTGTTATCCTCTCCACTTGTAACTCTACTGTATTCAAAGTACAGAACTACGTGGTCACTAGCTGCTAGGGGCCTCTCATATGTGATGTCCTCGATGTGTGAACTGCTCAGGGTGAACACAAGGTCCAGTCTTGCTGGTTCATCTTCCTCTCTCTCTCTGGTAGTGTCCTTAACATGTTGGTGCATGAGGTTTTCCAGTACCACATCCATCACTGTGGTGGTTGTGGCATTGATACAGTGATGGTTGTGACAGTGTTACAGTGGTGGTTGTGACGGTATTACAGCTGTGGTTGTGACAGTGTTAGAGTGGTGGTTGTGACAGTGGTACAGTAGTGGTTGTGACAGTGCTACAGTGATGGTTGTGACAGTGTTACAATGGTGGTTGTGACAGTGTTACAGTGGTGATTGTGACAGTGTTACAATGGTGGTTGTGACAGTGTTACAGTGGTGGTTGTGACAGTGTTACAGTGGTGGTTGATATATTGTTACAGTAGTGGTTGTTATAGTATTACAGTAATGGTTGTTTCAGTGTTGGCTGGTAATGACAGCTACGTATGTTGAGAGTGGTAGCGCACTCAGCTCACACACTGAGGTCCTTGGCTCGATCCCCGGTACGGGTGGAATTATTAGAACGTGTTCCCTTAAGACACCTGCTGTCCATGTTCACCTAAAAGTAGGTACCTGTGTGTTAGTCACTTTACACCTGCTGTCACTGTTCACCCAGCAGTAAATAGGTGCCGGGCTGTGGCTCGTACGTTGGTTTGCGTGCAGCCAGCAGTAACAGCCTGGTTGATCAGGCTCTGATCCACCAGGAGGCCTGGTCACAGACCGGGCCGCGGGGGCGTTGACCCCCGGAACTCTCTCCAGGTAAACTCCAGGTAAAAGTTGTAACATGTACTTGCAGAAATAAACATTATTATTATTATTATTATTATTATTATTATTATTATTATTATTATTATTATTATTATTATTATTGTTATTGTTGTTGTAGAGATAGACTGTCTTTAAAGAGCTGCTGGTGTATCGTTCGTTCAATTAGCACTGAATATCCACGTATAATAACTGCTACTCAATTATGTGGGTAAATGCGTATTAAATTAAGCTCCGAATTGTACAGTGTGGCGTTTGAATCTGGTGCTTCAGCTGCACGCCCTGCTTTATCTCCCATGATAATAATAATAATAATAATAATAATAATAATAATAATAATAATAATAATAATAATATCTTTATTTCTAGCAGTACATTGTACAACTTATACAGACCATAGCTGACACCAATGACATACTATACAGAAAGTTCCTGGTTATGTAGAGCATTTCCCACAAACCATACCCCCGGCCGGGATTGAACCCGCGGTCATAGAGTCTCAAAACTCCAGCCCGTCGCGGGTTCAATCCCGGCCGGGGGTATGGTTTATTTGCAATCGTGTCATTACGATTTCTTAAGTCATTTCCCACAACTTGGGTTAATTTTGTCCCCAGGATACCACCCACACCAGTCGACTAACACCCAGGTACCTGGAAATATAAACACAAATGCAGCATAATGTGATCCTTTATTGACAACGTTGTCAATAAAGGATCACATTATACTGCATTTGTGTTTATATTTCCATTGTGTCGGTATTTTATACCATTTATTACCACCCAGGTACCTACTTACTGCTAGGTGAAGTGGCAACAGGTGTCTTAAAGAAACACGCCCAAATGTTTTCGCCGGTACAGGGGATCGAACTCGTGATAGTACGAGCATCTCCCCGATCCTCCTCCTGTCACACAAACTAATGGTGTTCCTGGTCTATCTCAAGGTCAGTCAGCCTAAATTAACTAGGGAAACAAAGTGCTTTTGCAATGGAAGAAATGTGAGGAAAATAATTTCTATGTCTGAAGGTCGGTGTCCTCGGTACGTTGTTTCTCTGTGTAAGTCTGTACAGCTTTTCGAGTCTCTGGAAAACCAGCCTCGGACTGTGCATTGGTCACTCGTTCATTAGGAAGCACTGGTTTATATTTCTGGTTGGTGCTACCTGGATATCGGTGTATACCTGCCAAATACCGACGAAAATTAAAGGTGCAGAAGCGTCAAAATGGACAGTCTTGTGGTGACCTCGTTGAGTTCCAGACCAACAACCTCACCCAGTGATAAAAGGCAGCTGGAGTGTCTAACCTTTGCGAGTTACTGCAACTCTTTACTAATAACAGTTTTCCAGAGTCTGTTGATCAGGTTAGGGTCTAGATAGAGCGTAACCAAGTTAGCAGATACCGTTGGTAGACCAAGAATGGAAGTTGGGACCTCAAGACCACAAAGGTGCACGAGACAAGGTTCCAGAACATATATAACCTGTTACTACTGTTGTAAGCCCGTCCATATTAAGACCAATTACTTGAAGTTTCAAGAATCTTTCATAAAAGGTGAGGCGAATAATTCGGGTTTTTAGCAACCCAATGGCATTAGTAAATATCATCAGTAACCAGAGTAAAGTAGGTGCTTGCACAGCACCAGATAGCATTAACAGTGCTGGATTCTCCCATACAAGTGACCACCTTCATGGACACTGGTGTTTACTGTCTCTCCTACGAGACTTAAGGAGGGGGACCCTTTTCCGTTCCCCTACATAGAATTTATAGTAGAAGCCAGTACTGCACTGGCTATTTAACTGTAGGTGTATCGAGGGCATGCCCAGTTAAACAATAATAATAATAATAATAATAATCTTTATTTACTACCAGTACATGTACAAGGTATACAGGTCATAGCTGACATCAGTGACATACTACTATATAGAAAGTCACTTGTTATGCTGAGCATTTGTCGCAAATTAGGTCAGTTTTGTCCCAGGATGTGACCCACACCAGTCCACTAACACCCAGGATGTGACCCACACCAGTCCACTAACATCCAGGATTTGACCCACACCGGTCCACTAACACCCAGGATGTGACCCACACCAGTCCACTAACATCCAGGATGTGACCCACACCAGTCCACTAACATCCAGGATGCGACTCACACCAGTCCACTAACACCCAGGATGCGACCCACACCAGTCTACTAACACCCAGGTACCCATATTACTGATGGATGAACATAGACAACCGGTGTTAAGAAACACGCCCAATGTTTCTACCCGCGCTGGGAATCGAACACAGACCCTCGCCGTGTGAAGCGAGAGCTTCAGTAATCAGGCCAGGGGGCACCCTGGCCTGATCGCACACGGGGCACACGGGGCACACGGGACACACGGGGCACTGTTACTGGATAATGATGTTTTGTGTTTCAGATTGTGTCCCCATCCTATTGTAAACACGGAAGCTCTACCCCTTCTCCAGTTCTGGCCGTAACTCAGGCGATAACCAAAGGAAAGTCTGACAAGAATGTTGGCCACCTTAAAAGTCCTCGTCAGATTCATATCCCAAATGGGAACTCAAAGAAATATTCAAAGTGACAGGGCATTAATTTTAAAACATTTAGAGAAGCAATGAGCTGATTAGGTATTAAATAAAGACTTACCTCAGAGCTTAATCATCAGTTTCAAGGAGCATTGGAAAGTGATGAATGGTTTCGAAAACCGACAAGATTCCCATATGTTGCATAAGTTTCTCAATACATCAGCATTGGAGAAGTTACACCAAAATCTGACAACCAGGATGCGTACTTACTGCCAGCATTTTCCCACAGACTGAGATGAATCTTTGCATCAGATGCTTTATGCCATGAGAGAGATTGTCAGGAGTCTATAGGGTACAGTTGGGTGTCCTGTGGCTTGATCGTTAGCGCACTCACCTCACTGGGGTCCAGAGTTCGAATCCCCGGTACTGCTGGAAAATATTAGGGACGTGTTTCCATAAGACACCTGCTGTCCCTGTTCATCCATCAGTATAAAATGGGTACCTGGGTGTTAGTTGACTGGTGTGGGTAGCATCCTGGGACAAAATTGACCTAGTTAGCCCTAAATGCTCAGCATTACAAGCGGCTTTCTATATAGTAGTATGTCATTGATGTCAACTAGGCCTGTATACCTTGTATATGTACTGGTAGAAATAAAATTATAATTAATATTATTATTATTATTATTATTATTATTATTATTATTATTATTATTATTATTATTATTATTATTATTATTATTGTACATTAGGTCAGGTTTGTCAGGAAACAAGACAAGTGTTTCCTGACGCGGGTCTTAATCGTATGATGGCCCACAGCTGGAGCTTTTGGTCAACTGACTGAGACCTTCCACGAAGAAGGTTCAGAATCGGTTAGGCTGCCCCTTCCTCCCCCCCCCTAATGAGGTATTAACTGACACAACATTCCCCCAATGAAAACCCAGGGCGCCACGAGTACACTGAGAGACAATACAGTAAGTAAGTGTCAGGGGCCCAAGACTGTTCAACTGCTTCCCAGTATACATAAAGGGAATTATCAATAGACCCCTGGCTGTCTTCAAGACCCCTGGTTGTCTTCAAGACCCCTGGTTGTCTTCAAAACCCCTGGCTGTCTTCAAAACCCCTGGCTGTCTTCAAGATTTCTGGCTGTCTTCAAGACCCCTGGCTGTCTTCAAGATTTCTGGCTGTCTTCAAGACCCCAGGCTGTCTTCAAGACCCCTGGCTGTCTTCAAGACCCCTGGTTGTCTTCAAGACCCCTGGCTGTCTTCAAGACCCCTGGTTGTCTTCAAGACCCCAGGCTGTCTTCAAGACCCCTGGCTGTCTTCAAGACCCCAGGCTGTCTTCAAGACCCCTGGCTGTCTTCAAGATTCCTGGCTGTCTTCAAGACCCCAGGCTGTCTTCAAAACCCCTGGCTGTCTTCAAGATTCCTGGCTGTCTTCAAGACCCCAGCCTGTCTTCAAGACCACAGGCTGTTTTCAAGACCCCTGGCTATCTTCAAGACCCCAGGCTGTCTTCAAGACCCCTGGCTGTCTTCAAGATTCCTGGCTGTCTTCAAGACCCCTGGCTGTCTTCAAGACCCCTGGCTGTCTTCAAGACCCCTGGCTGTCTTCAAGACCCCTGGCTGTCTTCAAGACCCCAGGCTGTCTTCAAGATCCCTGGCTGTCTTCAAGATTCCTGGCTGTCTTCAAGACCCCTGGCTGTTTTCAAGACCCCTGGCTGTCTTCAAGAAGGCACTGGACAGGCACCTAAAGTCAGTACCTGACCAGCCGGGATGTGGTTCGTACGTCAGTTTCCGTGCTGCCAGCAGTAACAGCCACCACAAGGACTGATCTCAGACCGAGCCGCGGGGGCGTTGACCCCCGAAACCCTCTCCAGGTAAACTCCAGGTATACAGGTGTCAGGACAAAATAACCAGAGTCCTTTGTTTCACAAGCAAAGGCGCCTGGGTTCGATACCGAGTCAGTGTGAGACGTGTTACTATCCACCTACTGGTAAATAGTCCTGGAGACGTTAGTAGACTATCCTGGAAGTAGTCTTGACTCCACGGACATATTTTTAGGCATAACTGGGAAAAAAATACTTCAGGGCTAAGGACTGTTTAGGGTACATAGGAAAGTGTACACAGAAACCTGCCTGTAATATTGACCTGTAATATTGACCTGTAATACTGACCTGTAATATTGACCTGCAATAACGATCTGTAATATTGACCTGTAATATTGACCTGTAATATTGACCTGTAATATTGACCTGTAATATTGACCTGTAATATTGACCTGTAATATTGACCTGTAATAAAGACCTGTAATATTGACCTGAAAGATATTTTTAGTACTGTATTTATAACCTCTCTCAATAATTAACACTGTCAGTTAGACACGTCAATGATCAGCCTTGTCATACCAGGCTACTGGTAGACGTCAGCCTTGTCATACCAGGCTACTGGTAGACGTCAGCCTTGTCATACCAGGCTACTGGTAGACGTCAGCCTTGTCATACCAGGCTACTGGTAGACGTCAACCTTGTCATACCAGGCTACTGGTAGACGTCAGCCTTGTCATACCAGGCTACTGGTAGACGTCAGCCTTGTCATACCAGGCTACTGGTAGACGTCAACCTTGTCATACCAGGCTACTGGTAGACGTCAGCCTTGTCATACCAGGCTACTGGTAGACGTCAGCCTTGTCATACCAGGCTACTGGTAGACGTCAGCCTTGTCATACCATGCTACTGGTAGACGTCAGCCTTGTCATACCAGGCTACTGGTAGACGTCAGCCTTGTCATACCAGGCTACTGGTAGACGTCAGCCTTGTCATACCAGGCTACTGGTAGACGTCAGCCTTGTCATACCAGGCTACTGGTAGACGTCAGCCTTGTCATACCAGGCTACTGGTAGACGTCAGCCTTGTCATACCATGCTACTGGTAGACGTCAGCCTTGTCATACCAGGCTACTGGTAGACGTCAGCCTTGTCATACCAGGCTACTGGTAGACGTCAGCCTTGTGCCTTGTCATACCATGCTACTGGTAGACGTCAGCCTTGTCATACCAGGCTACTGGTAGACGTCAGCCTTGTAATACCAGGCTACTGGTAGACGTCAGCCTTGTCATACCAGGCTACTGGTAGACGTCAACCTTGTCATACCAGGTTACTGGTAGACGTCAGCCTTGTCATACCAGGCTACCGGTAGACGTCAGCCTTGTCATACCAGGCTACTGGTAGACGTCAGCCTTGTCATACCAGGCTACTGGTAGACGTCAGCCTTGTCATACCATGCTACTGGTAGACGTCAGCCTTGTCATACCAGGCTACGGGTAGACGTCAGCCTTGTCATACCAGGCTACTGGTAGACGTCAGCCTTGTCATACCAGGCTACTGGTAGACGTCAGCCTTGTCATACCAGGCTACTGGTAGACGTCAGCCTTGTAATAACAGGCTACTGGTAGACGTCAACCTTGTCATACCAGGCTACTGGTAGACGTCAACCTTGTAATACCAAGCTACTGGTAGACGTCAGCCTTGTAATACCAGGCTACTGGTAGACGTCAGCCTTGTCATACCAGGCTACTGGTAGACGTCAACCTTGTAATACCAAGCTACTGGTAGACGTCAGCCTTGTAATACCAGGCTACTGGTAGACGTCAGCCTTGTCATACCAGGCTACTGGTAGACGTCAGCCTTGTCATACCAGGCTACTGGTAGACGTCAACCTTGTAATACCAGGCTACTGGTAGACGTCAGCCTTGTCATACCAGGCTACTGGTAGACGTCAGCCTTGTCATACCAGGCTACTGGTAGACGTCAGCCTTGTAATACCAGGCTACTGGTAGACGTCAGCCTTGTAATACCAGGCTACTGGTAGACGTCAACCTTGTAATACCAGGTTACTGATAGACGTCAACTATGTAATACCAGGCTGCTGGTAGACGTCAACCTTGTAATACCAGGCTACTGGTAAACGTCAACTATGTAATGCCAGGTTACTGGTAGACGTCAACCTTGTCATACCAGACTACTGGTAGACATCAACCTTGTAATACCAGGCTACTGGTAGACGTCAACCTTGTAATACCAGGTTACTGATAGACGTCAAGTATGTAATACCAGGCTACTGGTAGATGTCAACCTTGTAATACCAGGCTACTGGCAGACATCAACCTTGTAATACTAGGCTACTGGTAGACGTCAACCTTATCATACCAGGCTACTGGTAGACATCAACCATATAATAGCAGGCTACTGGTAGACATCAACCTTGTAATACCAGGCTACTGGTAGACATCAACCTTGTAATACCAGGCTACTGGTAGACGTCAACCTTGTAATACCAGGCTACTGGTAGACGTCAATTACGTAATACCAGGCTATTGGTAGTGTTCGTCACGCACTACTATGTTGCACAATTGCTGGAGTGCTGGTATTTACGTCAAGACGTGCGTCAACACGACTGCTTCAACAATCTAACCAGACCACCTTCCAGAAAGAGCTTTAATTGGGTCAACATTTCGCCCAGTGTAAACCTGCTTCAAGACATGCCTTTAGTAATCTCCACAGACAAGATTTGTCCATGGCTTTATAAAGCTTTGTCAAGTGCAAAACGTTGTCTCGAAAGGAGCTTTCTCTACGACGTATCTTCCCTTTCCTGATAGATTACCCTAAGGATCCACGCTATGAGGGCACATGGTTGATGTTTCGTCAATCAGTACAGAATGTGGGTGAAACATCAATGAGAAATGATTTAGGAGACTGATTACATCGTCTTCACGTCTCTACTGCTTCTCCCACTTCTCTATTCTCGACTGAAGAAACCTACCGTGTAGGCGAAACGTTTGAGAATAAAGATACCTAAATGTTGACCATCCGTCTTACCAAGATTCATAAACAAACTACAACGAAATCTAGAATTAGACAAGTGTCTAATGCTCTCTTTATTCGTGTGAGGGATTTTAACCAATTGACTTTCAAGAGGATGAGAAAGTTGTTTGAGAAAATCAAGACTCATAGAAAAAATTATTAATGGCTACTAACATAATATAAGTCGAGGATTGTATAAACTTGATTTATTTATGTGTAAAATATCTGGATCACATTGTTGTGAAACGCAGGTTGACAGAACATTGACATGACATGTTACTCTTGACATAACTAAAATGTCTGAGGTGACGACAGCACTTCAATAAATACTATGATTCAATGTATATTGTCTATTATGAAAGATATACATCACTGAGTGTGAATTATGGAAGATATACAGCAGGAACAGGAGTGGTAGTAGTAGCAGTGGTAGTAATAGTAGTAGTAGCAGCAGCAGTAGTAGTAGTAGTAGTAGTAGTAATAGTAGAAGTAGTAACAACGGTAGCAGCAACAACTTGGCTTTATAAACCGACATTAAAACTAGCACAGAGAAAAGTTAGTGAAAGATAAACCTGGTTTAGCAGCCAGCGAGGAGGTATCGATCCTGGACCTTTAAGGTGAGCAAACTGGATAAGAGTTGATTGTACCAGACAGCTGCTGCTTGTGCTCAACTCTTGTAATATTTAAGGAGATGCCATTGTTTTGTGGTCATCAGCTCGTAGTCTCGCATCGAGGTGCGTTGACTTCCAGGAAGGAAAACACGTTACCCATCATTCATTCAGTAGCTGTTTTATCAGAAGTGCCTGGATATTAAGGTTTAAATGATATTCTAAACTGTAACATCCTCACTCATCCTTCAGAGTACAGGCACTGTACTTCCCACCTCCAGAACTGTAACATCCTCACTCATCCTTCAGAGTACAGGCACTGTACTTCCCACCTCAAGGACTGTAACATCCTCACTCATCCTTCAGAGTAGAGGCGCTGTACTTCCCACCTCCAGGACTGTAACATCCTCACTCATCCTTCAGAGTACAGGCACTGTACTTCCCACTTCAAGGACTGTAACATTCCCACTCATCCTTCAGAGTACAGGCGCTGTACTTCCCACCTCCAGATCTGTAACATCCTCACTTATCCTTCAGAGTAGAGGCACTGTACTTCCCACCTCAAGGACTGTAACATCCTCACTCATCCTTCAGAGTACAGGCACTGTACTTCCCGCCTCCAGAACTGTAACATCCTCACTCATCCTTCAGAGTACAGGCACTGCACTTCCCACTTCCAGAACTGTAACATCCTCACCCATTCTTCAGAGTACAGTCACTGTACTTCCTACCTCCAGCAAAGTAACATCCTCACTCATCCTTCAGAGTACAGACGCTGTACTTCCCACCTCCAGAACGGGAGCTACGAATCGACCCGTGCAACTACAACTAGGTGAGTACGACTTGGTGAGTACACAACCAGGGTAAATATACGACTTAAACAAGGTGAACGACCCACAGATCAGTATTTAATAACCAAGGCAATAATTTAGACCTTCAGACGTTACACATGTTAGAATTATCAGCGAGTATCTGGGCGCAACTTCCAGCCAACATGTTGCTAAATACTTGAGTTACACCTCAGATGTTATAAGTATTGCTACCAGAACTGAGAGGATGAACAGTGACGCTGAAGAACTTGACGACCTTGAAGGGTACGACTGTATAGGACCAGGATCAAGAAGACCACGATCAAGAAGACCAGGATCAAGAAGACCAGGATCAATAAGACCAGGATCAAGAAGACCAGGATCAAGAAGCCCAGGATCAAGAAGACCAGGATCAAGAAGACCACGATCAAGAAGACCACGATCAAGAAGACCAGGGTCAATAAGACCACGATCAAGAAGACCACGATCAAGAAGCCCAGGATCAAGAAGACCACGATCAAGAAGACCACGACCAAGAAGACCACGATCAAGAAGACCACGACCAAGAAGACCACGATCAAGAAGACCACGATCAAGAAGACAAGGATCAAGAAGACCACGATCAAGAAGACCACGATCAAGAAGACCACGATCAAGAAGACCACGATCAAGAACACCACGATCAAGAACACCACGATCAAGAACACCACGATCAAGAACACCACGATCAAGAACACCACGATCAAGAAGACCACGATCAAGAAGACCACGATCAAGAAGACCACGATCAAGAAGACCACGATCAAGAAGACAAGGATCAAGAAGACCAGGATCAAGAAGACAACGATCAAGAAGACCAGGATCAAGAAGACCACGATCAAGAAGACCACGATCAAGAAGACAAGGATCAAGAAGACCAGGATCAAGAAGACCAGGATCAAGAAGACCAGGATCAAGAAGACAAGGATCAAGAAGACCAGGATCAAGAAGACAAGGATCAAGAAGACCAGGATCAAGAAGACCAGGATCAAGAAGACAAGGATCAAGAAGACCAGGATCAAGAAGACCACGATCAAGAAGACAAGGATCAAGAAGACAAGGACCAAGAAGACCAGGATCAAGAAGACCACAGTCAAGAAGACCAGGATCAAGATGACCAGGATCAAGAAGACCATGATCAAGAAGACCACGACCAAGAAGACCACGATCAAGAAGACCAGGATCAAGAAAACCAGGATCAAGAAGACAAGGATCAAGAAGACCACGATCAAGAAGACCAGGATCAAGAAGACAAGGATCAAGAAGACCAGGATCAAGAAGACCAGGATCAAGAAGACAAGGATCAAGAAGACCAGGATCAAGAAGACCACGATCAAGAAGACAAGGATAAAGAAGACAAGGACCAAGAAGACCAGGATCAAGAAGACCACAGTCAAGAAGACCAGGATCAAGATGACCAGGATCAAGAAGACCATGATCAAGAAGACCACGACCAAGAAGACCACGATCAAGAAGACCAGGATCAAGAAAACCAGGATCAAGAAGACAAGGATCAAGAAGACCACGATCAAGAAGACCAGGATCAAGAAAACCAGGATCAAGAAGACCAGGATCAAGAAGACCAGGATCAAGAAGACCAGGATCAAGAAGACCACGATCAAGAAAACCAGGATCAAGAAGACAAGGATCAAGAAGACCACGACCAAGAAGACCAGGATCAAGAAGACCAGGATCAAGAAGACCATGATCAAGAAGTCCAGGATCAAGAAGACAAGGATCAAGAAGACCACGATCAAGAAGACCACGATCAAGAAGACCAGGATCAAGAAGACCAGGATCAAGAAGACAAGGATAAAGAAGACCAGGATCAAGAAGACCACGATCAGGAAGACCACGATCAAGAAGACCAGGATCAAGAAGACAAAGATGAAGAAGACCAGGACCAAGAAGACAAAGATCAAGGAGACCACGATCAAGAAGACCACGATCAAGAAGACCAGGATCAAGAAGACCACGATGAAGAAGACAAGGATCAAGAAGACAAGGATCAAGAAGACCAGGATCCAGAAGACCAGGATCAAGAAGACAAGGATCAAGAAGACCAGGATCAAGAAGACCAGGATCAAAAAGACAAGGATCAAGAAGACAAGGATCAAGAAGACCAGGATCAAGAAGACCACGATCAAGAAGACAAGGATCAAGAAGACCAGGATCAAGAAGACCACGATCAAGAAGACCAGGATCAAGAAGACAAGGATCAAGATGACCAGGATCAAGAAGACCATGATCAAGAAGACCACGATCAAGAAGACCAGGATCAAGAAGACCACGATCAAGAAGACCACGATCAAGAAGACAAGGATCAAGAAGACCAGGATCAAGAAGACCACGATCAAGAACCACGATTAAGAAGACCACGATCAAGAAGACAAGGATCAAGAAGACAAGGATCAAGAAGACCAGGATCAAGAAGACCAGGATCAAGAAGACAAGGATCAAGAAGACCAGGATCAAGAAGACCAGGATCAAGAAGACAAGGATCAAGAAGACCAGGATCAAGAAGACAAGGATCAAGAAGACCAGGATCAAGAAGACCACGATCAAGAAGACAAGGATCAAGAAGACCAGGATCAAGAAGACCACGATCAAGAAGACAAGGATCAAGAAGACCAGGATCAAGAAGACCACGATCAAGAAGACCAGGATCAAGAAGACAAGGATCAAGAAGACCAGGATCAAGAAGACCACGACCAAGAAGACCAAGATCAAGAAGACCACGATCAAGAAGACCAGGATCAAGAAGACCAGGATCAAGAAGACCAGGATCAAGAAAACCAGGATCAAGAAGACCACGATCAAGAAGACCACGATCAAGAAGACCAGGATCAAGAAGACAAGGATCAAGAAGACCCCGATCAAGAAGACCAGGATCAAGAAAACCATGATCAAGAAGACCAGGATCAAGAAGACCAGGATCAAGAAGACCACGATCAAGAAGACCACGATCAAGAAGACCACGATCAAGAAAACCAAGATCAAGAAGACAAGGATCAAGAAGACCACGACCAAGAAGACCAGGATCAAGAAGACCACGATCAAGAAGACCACGATCAAGAAGACCACGATCAAGAAGACCACGATCAAGAAGACCACGATCAGGAAGACCAGAATCAAGAAGACCAGGATCAAAAAGTCAAGGATCAAGAAGACCACGATCAAGAAGACAAGGATCAAGAAGACCAGGATCAAGAAGACCACGATCAAGAAGACAAGGATCAAGAAGACAAGGATCAAGAAGACCACGATCAAGAAGACCACGATCAAGAAGACCACGATCAGGAAGACCAGGATCAAGAAGACCACGATCAAGAAGACAAGGATCAAGAAGACAAGGATCAAGAAGACCACGATCAAGAAGACAAGGATCAAGAAGACCACGATCAAGAAGACCACGATCAAGAAGACCACGATCAGGAAGACCAGAATCAAGAAGACCAGGATCAAGAAGACAAGGATCAAGAAGACCACGATCAAGAAGACCAGGATCAAGAAGACCAGGATCAAGAAGACCAGGATCAAGAAGACCACGATCAAGAAGACCAGGATCAAGAAGACCAGGATCAAGAAAACCACGATCAAGA